>NW_026079093.1:0-3682 GCF_006386435.1 Epinephelus moara | reverse complement strand
GGGGGGGGGGGGGGGGTTCCTTATCCGCTGTGAGGGTCCTAAGGACAGAGGGATGTCGTATGCTGTAAAACCCTGTGAGGCCAATTGTGATTTGTGATATTGGGCTTTATAAATAAAATTGATTGAAATTGACTGATTGATTGTTATTCGCAAAGCTGATAAAGGAGGAGCTATTGTCCTACAAAGTAAAGAAGCATATAGAGAAGAAATTTTGAGACAACTTGACAATAGACAGTTTTATACTCCTCTGACCTATGACCCCACTGCGAAATTTCTTGGAGAAGTGGACTCTTTCTTAAGCAATGCTTTAAATGACTCTCTTATCTCTCAAGATGAATATAATTTCCTGTTTCAAAGACATCCAGTACGCCCTATTTTTTATACACTCCCTAAGATTCATAAGAGTTGTATGGAACCTTTGCCTGGACGTCCTATAGTAGCTGGTACACAATCTTTGACTGAACCTATATCTCAATATATTGATCTGCACATTAAAACACTAGTTTTTCAACTTCCTTCGTTTCTTAAAGACACTACTGATTTCTTGAACAAAATGGACTCTGTACAAAGACAATGAAGACAATGACTTTCTTTGCACTATGGATGTCACTAGTCTATATACTAATGTGCCACATACTGAGGGTTTAGATGCTCTGGCTTATTATCTTAGTCAAAGGAAAGTCCTCACTCCCCCTACTGATTTTTTGTTAAAGATGTATGAACTCATTTTGAGTAAAAACTACTTTAAGTTCGAAGATTCTTTTTATTTACAATGTCAAGGTGTTAGCATGGGCAGTTCCTGCTCTCCTAATTATGCAAACCTATTCATGGGTAAATTTGAAGAGGACTTCGTTTACCATAACAACCTGTTTCTTCCTTTCTTGAAGTGTTGGTACCACTACATTGATGATGTGTTTTTTATTTTTTTCTGGTACACTAGAACAACTTGAATGTTTCAAAAAACATGTTAACTCCAGGATGCCTTCTATCAAATTCTCTTTGGAGTATAGTTATGCCTCTGTCTCCTTCTTGGATGTTTGTGTTAACAAAGGGGGATGCCTGGAGACCAAAGTTTATAGAAAGAAAACAGACACCAACAGTTTCCTTGACTTTTCCAGTTACCATCCTCCGGGGCTCAAGAAAGGCTTACCTTATAGCCAGTTACTTAGGGTTAGGAGAATCTGTAGTACTGAAGCTGCCTTTGAAGAGCAGGCTGTTGAGATAAATCTGAGATGCAAAAGATTCAAATCACACCACTTCACTTCACTTCAAACCCTCCACAACTACAACTAACTACAAGTCCCATAATGCAATGCAGAGCAGAGCAGAGCAGAACAGGCTGCTCATCACTGAAAGTGAGGACCTGTGAGACAAGCAGCACTCACCCTGCACTGGGAATGGAGAAACATCTCAACAGAAGAAGGCAATTCAACTTGTGGTTCCTCCCAAAGATGTCTCTGGTATCGTTAAAAGACACTGAATTTATGATATTTGATGTTGATTATGATGATGTTAGAAATATTTGTGTTAATACTGAAATTACTGGCAAAGTTGTTAGGCAAACAGTGGCTGCATGGATTTAAGTTTGGGTTTTGATTGTGGGGATAATGTGCAGCTCTTTAAGTTAAAAGTTAAAAAGTTAAAAGTTAAAGTGAAAAATAGTTGTTTAAGCACAAATTCTTTAAAATGTTTGTGGGTAAATCCATGTTGTATAAATCCAGTCAAGTCAATATTAAAACAGGTATTAAATGTAAAATATTTGTGACTATAAAATGGCAAAAGTTAAGTTAAAACAATTAAATAGTTGAAACAGTTAAAATAGTCGATCATTGATTTATATCATAGATTTATATCTTTCATTTTGATTTATGCACTGTAAAAAATATTCCACTAAGGAAATTGGTTGGAGAATAATTTTATTTATGGCTTTGTATAACCTGTACCTAATTTGTTGTTTCTTTTATGTCTTGAAGGTTTTCAACCTGATGAAATCCAACCCACCTATCACCAAAACAAGAAAATAAAATGAATGTTGAGTTGGAATGAAAGAGTTGTCCTAGCATCCTTTGGGGTTTATGGAGCCAGGCCATTTCAAGTTGGGCAGAAGTTAAAAGAAAAAGCTAATAACTTGACACAGGCTGTTGAATTATGTGCCCGCTTTAGCGCTAAAGGCTATGATAAAAACGTTCTTGACAACTGTCTCCAGAGAGTGAGAAAAATTGATAGGAAAACTTTAACACTTAAACCATCCTTCTCTAAGACCTCAAACTTGGTCTGCGCGTTGACTTTTTCCGATATTTCCTATGATGTTAAAAATTGTATTAAGAGACACTGGCATATTCTGGCTAGCGATCCGAATGTAGGCCATATTTTTAAAAACATATTTTCGCTCAGAAGCGTGCCGCGAATTTGAGAGATCAATTAGTCAGAGCTGATTGTTATGTTCGGCCCCAACACTTCTTGTCTCTATTACCTGTCGGTAATTTTCCTTGCCACAGTTGCATTCAGTGTAACGCCATGATTAAAGGTGATACGTTTACACATCCCCATTCAGGTAAAAAGTTTAAGGTTAAAGGTAGAATTTCTTGTAAGACCAAGTTTGTGGTGTATCTGTTGAAATGCCCTTGTGGCTTATGCTATGTCGGTAAGACAAAAAGAGAGCTTAAGACCCGTATCTCTGAACACAAAAGCTGCATTAGAACCAAAGACGAAAAATCATCTGTAGCAAGACATTTCACTGCAGCAGGTCATGATGTTTGTTCTTTAAGATTTCAGGGAATAGAAGAAGTCAAACCACTAAAAAGAGGGGGAGACAGAGAGAGAGCTCTTTTACAGAGAGAGGCTTTTTGGATCCATAGATTACAAACAGAATTTCCTAAAGGTATGAATGAAGAGTTACTATTGAGTTGTTTTCTGTGACTATTATAGACTGACTCATGGTATCTTCTATTATATTTGCCTTGGCAGAGGGGCCACGTCGTATAGGCGATATACCGTATTTTCTTATTGGTCGCATTGCATGTCTTGTGGGGACACTACATATGGTGTTCTGTACCCGTTGAATTTTTTGTTACTGATGGTGCATACATGGATGACTTGTTAGTGGAACCTATAATAACTCAGTGACTTTTTGCACTTTATGTTTTCACTGTGCTCTTAACTGAGGTGTGAATACTTCTGTGAAGTCCCTTTTTTTTGTATTTCTTTCCCGACTGTTTTTTATGGGATAAAGACGCAGATCTGTTGTACTTTATTTATTTTACTGTGCACTCATGATCTGATTAAGTAAGGGACAGTGGCCGAATGTCTTTGTACACTTTGTCTATTTCTATTGTATATTTACAATTGTCTCTTAAACGAGGGACAGTTACTCAGAGTGTCTTTATTTATCCTACTATACACTCATGATCTGATTGTTAATTGAGGGACAGCTACTCAGCGACTTTTTTGTACTTTATTCTTCTTACTGTGCACTTGTGATCTGATTGTTAATTGAGGGACAGTTACTCAGTGACTTTATGCAATTTTTATCCTGTGCATTTATGATCTGATTGTTAATTGAGAATTTGGTACTTTCTCTGCCCCCTTATACACATATTTTTTACTGTTTACTGTGTCTTAATTTGTGTATACTTGTGATCTAATTGTTAATTGAGGGACAGCTACTCAATGACTTTATGTA
>NW_026079092.1:0-1087 GCF_006386435.1 Epinephelus moara | reverse complement strand
AATCCACAACGGACTACCTCAAGAGGCACAAAGTGAAGATTTTGCCATGGCCCTCAAAGTCCCTCGACCTAAACATCCCCCAAACAAGAATTTAAGACTCTTAGCTGGTTGCAAAAAGCATTTCAAAAATGGGATAAAATGTTTCATCTTTAACTTCATGATTTTTGGGAATCAGTTCATCTTCTACTTTTTTAACTCCTGTTGAAACTTGTGTTTCCCCTACTCTAAGCATTGAAATAAATATAAATATAAAATACTAATTATTTTGTGGTCAAAATCCATAGTAAATGACAGACATTCAGAACATGAGTTGAGATATTTAAAAAAAAAAAAAAAGAAAAAAAAAAAGACTCTTGCTTGGTCTTAAAACACATCATCCAAATACCTCTACCATAAGAATATTTTGTCCTTGAAGCCATGATTAGAGTAAATGAACTTCCTTTCGATTAGAAGATGAACGACCCATTGGTCACCCATTACTACCCATGTTTTTGAATATAAAAAGTATTTAGGAAAAGGCTGGAATGTCATCAAAATAAAAGAAATGCATATGGAGTGTGCAACACTTGTTTTCTACAGTCAAGTCTACTGACAGTGATCAGCACCTCATTATAATTCTTGGTGTTACTTTTATATTTGAAAAAAGTCATGATATAGCATTTCAAAAAAATGTTGAAAAGACTGAGTCCAGCATGTCCAAAAAACTGTTAACAAATGGTATCTCGAAAATCTCATAGTAGAGAATGTCAAAAAAGTCATAGTATGCCACATACTGTAGATAAAACTAGAAAGTCACAGCAGAGTATGTAGAAAATCTGTAAAAAAAAGAAAGAAAAAGTCATAGTGTAGTAGGCTATGTTAAAAAATGTCAGTGTACTATGTCAAAATGAACTCATAGAAGACATATATGATTACTGCAGTTTGGTTAAATGAACATTTGAATATGATGACATGAGTTTGACTGACATCTGGTGTTCAACTCCTGCAACTGCAGGAAAGTTCCTGAAAACACAGGAATGATCTGGTGACGTCAGTCCTCCTGTGTAACAGCTTCACCCAGTGGAGAGCTGTGGTAACGACAGGAAAG
>NW_026079091.1:7259-12984 GCF_006386435.1 Epinephelus moara | reverse complement strand
ACCCCAACCCTAACCCAATCCTAACCCCTAACCCTAACCCTGACCCTGACCCTGACCCTGACCCCTAACCCTAACCCTGACAAAGGGGAGGCTCTTGTTTGTGCCATACATGGACCATCTGTACCAGATGGGGGGGCCTGCCTTGTGTGCCCTTACATCTCAACAACACCCTGCGATCCAACTCAACCACACCCTCCACAAAACAATCAGGTTTAGTTGGCTTCTTCATTACATCCAGGTAAATGATGCTGCTCCTGATTCCGGGAAATGTTCTGACCTTGCACTCGTAGGTGTTTGTGTCTGTCATTTTCAAGTCAGTGATCCTTATTGAAGCATTGCCACTTGCGGGTTTAGGAAACACAAACTTAACTCTATGCCCGAATGCATCATAGTTGTCATAGATGCGATTTCCAGCATACCAGACGACGACTATTTCATCTTCAGAAATATCTGCAGGCCTGATACTCCATTGGATAACGAGGACTCCCAAGTCCTCAGGAGCAAGTTTGAAGACACAGGTGAGTGTCACACTTTCTCCTACTGCTGCATATGTTGGTGACACTGAGCTTGAGAATATGATCAATCCACAAGATGGTTGTGGAGTCAAAAGCAAAAATAACGCCATAATGCAGTAGCGCCAGAGCCTGAACCTGGAGATGTGGGGTCTTTGACCACGCTTTTTGAACACAGATGTTGTGACGATGGGCATCTGCAAGTAAGACATGGGCCAAAAGTCAAATTTGGAGAAGAAAAACATTAAGTTAAAATTTGGAAATTTTAGAAGGACTATTTTAGATGAAAATATGGAACATAATCCCATCATGACCCACGTTCCCATCTATTGCATTAGCGCTTTAGCATGTTAGCTAGCAACACGAAAAACCCATTTTAAAAAGTAAGATTTCAACTAAAAACTTCTGAACAATCATGTCAAATTGTGCCTAAAGTCTTTATAAAACACTACAAATAAGTTATAACTGTTCAGATAGGCTCAAGACTGTTGAAAAAGGCGTTTTTAAGGGCCCCACTTACCTTATTGATACAGCATTCATGGAGATCTACTCAATATGGCTGACACTGACCTCTGTGTCACACTAAAGGATCATGGGAGCCGCCCCCATTCAACAGATTAAAATCTGGAAATATGGAACATAATCCCATCATGACCCAGATTCCCATCTATTGCACTAGCACTTTAGTATTTTAGATAGCAATACGAAACAGCCATTTTAAAAAGTAAGATTTTAACTAAACCTTTTAAAAACTCATGTCAAATTGTGCCCACCAAGTTAAAAAAAAGTAGTATACTTTAGTGTATTAGAAATATATTTTTAAAATACAAAAGCTATTACAAGTATACTTTATATTCCGAGAGTGATGATGCAACCTGTCTTTGATGCAGCAACCCTTCCCTGGAAACAGCCTTTGAAATACTTCAGGATTTGCATATATGAGCATCCCCATACATGAGAATTTGGAAGCTATTCCCGACTTCATAACTCATCATTACATGTACCTAGACTGACACAGAAACCTGTGTTTGATGCAGCAATCTCCAAGCTTCCATTTCTGATTGAAATCAGTCTGCTACCTCCCACTGTCTTTGAAATATCAGCCTTTGAAATTCTTCCAGATTTGCATCTACAAGCACCCCCATAGATGAGAATTTGGAAGCACTTTCTGGCTTCATAACTCATCATAATATGTACCTAGACTGACACACAACCTGTCTTTGATGCAGCAACCCTTCCCTGGGAACATGTTTCTCTGAGAGTGCTCTAGGATTTCTATATGGCTATTCAGTGGTCTTGAAAGTTTAACAAAATTCTTTGTACATTTTCTTGAATTTTATCAAAACTCAAAGCAGGAGGCGGAGACAAATATACAAAACACTTAGAAACATTTATTTCTTTTGAAAACATTAAAAAAAGAAAAAAAACACTGAGGACGGCCAAAATTGCAGAGCCCTCAACATGAACAAAACAATGTGCCCTGAAATGTGCCCTTCCAGTGGACAAAACATTTAAAAAAGGCCCTAAAGGGTGCATTTTCACTGAATAAAACTGAAAAAGTGCCCTCAAATGTGCCCTTCCAGTGGACAAAACAATTTTTAAAAAGGCCCCACACGGTGCATTTTCATTGAACAAAACAGAAAGAGTGCCATCAAACGTGCCCTTCTAGTAAACAAAACATACAATAAAGTGCCTTGAACGGTGCCTGATAAACAAATGTAATGACCCTAACTCACCATGCGATCACTTTTTCCATGCTGGTGCCCTGCCCTGCTGGATACAGCTGGTGCTCTTTTTTGTTTTCTCGCCCCTGCAACTCACAATTCCTCACTCTAGAATTGGGTTGGTAGCATGTTTTCAGTAAGCATTTCATCCATATACTCACGTGTCATCTGACTTTAGGGCTCAGGAGCACAGATTTTCTTCTCCCCGGCTGGGGTTGCTGGCACGTTCTCAGCGGGCGTTTCATCCACGCACTCAAGTGTCATCTCATTTTGGGGCTCAGGAACACAGACATCATTCTCCCCGGCAGGGGTTTCTGTCAGCAGCTCTGCTGGGGTTTCCTTCATGCATTCAGCTGTCTCCTGTGTGAGGATGTGGGGCGCTAGTACACCCCTTGGAGCCTGCTCAACAGGGGGTGCTTGCACACTGTCCGGCTCAGCGAGGGGTGCTTGCTCAAAACCTTCCCTCTGTCTGATAATGGGGTTGGTGGCGGTCATTTTCCCCAAAAAATAGTCTGCAATGGGTTGCTTCAATTTGTCAACAATCACCGAGCACTTTGAAGGTGAGTGAATGTAGATGTCCACATAATTCTTTGCGACTTTCGATTTCTCGGATATAGGTGGGAAATCCAACCTCCTTCTGGTCTCCTCATTTTCACATGATGGGAGCTCATCCTCTGACAAAGAGGAAACTTCAAAACTGACTTTCACTCCATGTCCCTGTGGACAACTCCCACGTTTTTGACACCTGCTATTCAACTCCTCATCAGACAGTGAAGAGCTTGACTCTGGTCGATCATCATACACAGGTTCCTCATCACTTGAGCTTGTCTCCGATGTATCAGTTAAGATGAGTTCATCATCATCACTTTTGTCATCTGGAGGAGGCACATATGTTTTACCACCTGCTTCCTCTCCTTTTCAGAGAGGTATTTGTTGGCCTGTAAACCCAAACAAAGAAATTTTTATGAAATTGTGATATGAAAACAGTCCTTTTAAGAAATGTGTCTCAACAGTCTTGATCAACGCTCTCAATAAACTTATGACATCCACTCAACAGTCTCTAAAATGTGTGTACACTAAATTTGTTACTTCTACCTACATGCAACCATCAACATAATCTCACTTCAAATTCTAGCCCCCACATTGAGGATTCAAACTTCCAAATTCAAATCCAATGCCACTGATCTCCAACTTCCAAATTGTAATCTATAGACAAACTCCAACTTCCAAATTCTAATCTATGGATGAATTACAACTTCCAAATTCTAAAAACTATGGCCAGATTCCAACTTATATTAAGTTCTTACTTGAATAGAGACGCTGCTCCGGATCATGTTGAAGCTGACAGTCCCCTGCATTCCAGCATCCACCCAAGCCAGATGGAGGAAGTTTAACGGCTTCTGAATCTGCTTGCCAAGCACTGTATGGAACACATACTCGCTGGCCTGGTCTGGCTTACAGCACTTGCCATTGGTCAGGCATTCAAGCCACGTAAACTCCTCATTCTTAACGGAAAATGCAGCTTGGCCAAATGACCTCACGGTTTTGTGGTCATCCACCTTACGATATAAAATCAAGGAAATTAAATTATTTCTGTGGATAGGTGGACTTTAAATGAGTGGAACAAATCTCCAGTGACTGGTGTTTGTAGCTTATATGACTATGAAATGCTGACTTCAACAAAGACACTAACCTTAATTAAACCAATGAAAAGCTCATTACTTGGACCCACCACACCTAAATAAATACTAACCAGAACTTAGAACTTCTTGTCATGACCCCACGTCTCAAAGTTCATCACATGTTCCTTGGTCATGTTAGTGAGTACAATTGATCTGTGTCCAGTGAGCATGGACACATAGCCCATTATGTAGCCAATGAGCTTGGAATGCTCATTCTGCTGACTTCCATTACCGGCTAAGCTTTCTACAAAACATGCAAAGATATACACAGAAAGATACAGTTAAGAATGCAACCTACTGAAGAAGAAAGAGTACAACGTAAATAATGACATCTACTTACCAAACAGTTTAGGATTTTTTTTCCTGGCAGTCATCATGAATTTCTTTTCTTTAACTGCACCAAGCTGATTGTCTGTAAAAACAGTGTGACATGCATGTATTTAGATGACAATATATATATATATATATATATATATATATATATATATATACATATATGAGACATACAATTTGATTTCAATAAAGCCAAGAATACCGGACTGACAAAAACTGAAAACATTTACCTGTCTTATGATGTAGGACTTTCTGCCGGTGGACGACCATTTTTTTCTGGACATCAGCCATGATTCTCTTAATTTCATACTGAAGTGTTGCGAAGTCTTTCTTCTTGAGCTTACTAACCTTCTCGAATGAGCTCTCGGTGTGTCTGAGGAACATGACCACATTGGTCAACATGTTTTTGACTATCGTGGGTGCATAGCCCTTCTGAAACAGGTGCGCTGGCCAACTGTGGAAAAAGTTAAGGAGTTAGAAGTGGCTAAATCTGACTTCCAGTTCCACCACATTCCATGGTCCAACTTCTCAATTCTCATCTATTTCTACATCACCATAGATTAAAATTTGGAATTCATAGAAAAAAATATGTATGAATTTGTAAGTATTTGGTGCCTGGTTAACTCTGAAAATTGTCTTTTTTTTAGGTCAAGAAAAATCTGAGATGAAAAACTACTTACGCACGTAACTTGTCTACTTGGATTAGGAACCTTAGGTCTTGGGAGACAGCCTTGGAAGGCAGGCCAGCGGCCATGTAGAGGCAAAAGCGAAGACCGTGGCTGGATGACTGCCGTGCATTTTCTACGTCCTTATTTCCTTTCCGTGACCCCAGGCGAAACTTTCTAAAGTCTTGAAGAATATTTTCTGCAGTAAAATAAAAACAGTTAATAACTAATTAATTAGTTGGACAACCCCAAAACAACAAAGGTGAAAAGGGAAAGAANACCCCAGGCGAAACTTTCTAAAGTCTTGAAGAATATTTTCTGCAGTAAAATAAAAACAGTTAATAACTAATTAATTAGTTGGACAACCCCAAAACAACAAAGGTGAAAAGGGAAAGAATGAACTAACTGTAAATCTCTCTGTCTCCCCCAAATTGTAACTGGAAAGGAAAGGAAAACTTACCAAATAAATGATCGCCCATCCTCCCCTTGTTGGCATGTTCCCATTTTTGAGCTGATAGAGGTGGTTTACAAGGTATACGGGTGGGTGTCTGGTGCTGTGCTGTCATCAAAAAATCCACTTTTTGTTCCAGCTGCTGTAACCTGGAAAAAAACTGCTGGCAGGTGCACTTGCATGCCTTTGACAAAGGGGTGGAAGCAAGTGGCTGACTGGCATTAGGGTCAGTGGAGGAGGAAATGTGGGACCCATGAACAGGGGTGGAAGGAAGTGGCTGACTGGCATTAGGATCAGTGGAGGAGGAGTTGTGGGACCCAGGAACAGGGGTGGAAGGAAGTGGCTGACTGGCATTAGG
>NW_026079091.1:1174-5102 GCF_006386435.1 Epinephelus moara | reverse complement strand
GACCCTTTCCATTCCTCTCACAGGTGCAGCACTCACACATTTCATTTCCCTCCCCAAAAAAGTTGGCACCATAGTAACATGTGATCTCCTCGCCAGGTGAGATGGGTCTAATGACTTCAACATAAGCAAAGAACCTGCAAGCGACGTACTTGCCGTTTGGATTGCAGTCATGGTTAACAAAACTTGCAGGCCCAAGCCAGAGCTGATCGCAGTGTTTGCATAAGGAATACATCACGCTGAAGTCATTGACTCCAGCCTGCAGCACAGCACTATCAGCGGGACTAAACTCTGCTATGCAGCCCAGCAGGACCTCAGCACGCTGTCCTAGAAAACAGTGCCTTGTTGAGGTTATCTTTGCTCCATTGGTCTCAGAAGAGTATCTGTCACTGGACTCTATCTTGACACCACTGTCCAACAGGAAGGCCCTGAAGTAGCAATACACATGTTGCCTCAGTAGTTCCTGATGACGGCTTCCCAGAGAATTAAAATAGTCACCAGCCAGTTTGCCCACTATCATCAGCAGTGCATCGAATGTTGCGCTGAAATCATGTGTATGCTGAAAGCTCAGCAGGGTCTCTTTGAGAATACCACAACACTGTATCTCTGGTGAAGGAGTGATGTTCATTTTATGGGTCCTGAAACCCAGCAGAGGGTCCAGCACCAAACCCGTGGCCAGGTCATCAATCTCACACAGCTCCATAACACTCATTCTGGTCCCTCCGTCCATTGCCTCAAACCATCAGCATGCTGAGAGTCTTTTGGAGTCAGTGAAAAGTATCGTCCGATCGACGGTTTATAACAACCTGTTCACTTTTGCTCACTTTTCTCTGTCTTCCCGTGAAGCCCAGCTGTTTAAATAAACATCACTTCTGGAATTTGTTGGGCTGCTATTGACTGCAAATTCCAGACTGCATTGAGTGGCTAAGGCAAAAATGTACAAGATACAATGACAAATTAGCTTTAAAATGTATGTATTATGTAGCTAGATAGCTAACTAACTTCATGTTCCAAATTTCAATCTCTATATTAAGTAACAGATTGAAATTTGGAAATATTCCGCATTTACACCTATATAATAACATTTTCATGTGCTGCCCAAAATGCAATAAAACATGTTTTTTAAAAGTTCAAAAGTGCATAAAAACACTGATAAACATGATATTGTGATGTTAGACGGTGAAATAAGGCAAACACAAACAATTTTCAACGCATTTTGTACAAGAAAAATCAATAAACAACAGACCTAATGCTTACCATGCAGTCAAGGCTGCTGCTGATCTTCCTACTTCCTGTTGTCACAGGAAGTCCAACTTTTAATCTATGTGCATGCATTATGCAATATATTGAAATGTGGAAGTACAATATGGATATGTGGAATATACAATATTAAACTTAGAATATAAATTTTTTCTACTCCAACAATTAATCTATTTACAGCAATATGAAATGTGGAAATTATGTTTTTATGCCACAACTTTATGACTATGAAATCATTAGTATCCCCCAACCCCCACTCTCAATCACTGTTTCTAATCAATTTTCGTGCAGATGTTTAAACCCAGGCCACATCGCCTGCAACAGAAAAACAAGCCGTTTTCATTTTAACATGATTCCAAGAGGCTATCCAAAAAATTCAACAGTTTCTGAAGGCAGAGAACCTCTGCTTTACATCCATATATGGGTTGTTAGGGTTGTGGTCTATAACCCAAGATACGACGCAGTCAGTCTTGGGAGGGTTACGTTAAAAATGTATTCTGATACAAATATGAATTCCCTGTTAAAAAATGTAATCAGAGACCTAATCCGAGTATCACAATATTAAAGTAATGTTTATGAATTGCCTGTCCAGCTATTCCTTCATTTGTTAAGTGCAAAAGCATGTTTAGATTAAAAGTGGTAATTAAGCATATTTAAATTCATTTTGCTAAGTAACGTTATGTTATTCAAATTTGACACTCCAACTGACACTCCAGACATCATTCTGGTCACCAGCATCACTTCTTGCTGTCCCAGCAATATTTTTCACACACAACAGTCAATGCAGGGAGTGAGGAGAAATTTCTCTGAGACCTTTCCAACGGTGCTTGTCCCACATCCCTGGCTGCTTCCCTTAAAAAGATATTGCACTTAATCTGGTGAAAAATCCCAAAATTTGGCACCCCCTAGCTCTGGAGAGGAAGGGGCTGGAGCTCTGGTTCGAAGACGCCCTGGATCAGCTCATCGGGCCCTTTCCGTCGATGCCTTGCTTGTGGCTCTACGACCGAGTCTGCCCGAGTTGGCTTCTTTCATTTGATTAAGCAGAAAGGCCTGAAAGGCTCTCCGTCCAAGAAGGACTCGCTGCAGAAAAACTCAGTCTGGGGTGGAAAAATAGACTTCCAGCTAGGGGTCCGATCTTCACATATGTTATAGAGCTCTTTGAGAGATTCCGGGAACAGGCGGCCCCACGTCCCTAGCCGCTTGCGTTTCCGAGTTAGAGCCTCCCAAAGTTCAGGGGTCAACAGGTCACCCCACGCAGTCTTTTTGGGGCCTATGTGGCCATACATCGAGATGGAGACTTGGAACCACTTCTGGCTGAAACCTGCTATCCCGCCGATACAGGGTGTAATTTTTGGTACCTCTGACCACACGGGAAGGACCCCAAAAGGGGCCCAAAACTCAGTTTGGGCCCCACTTTTACGTGGATTAAATTTTGGAAGCCATTCATTAGATGAAAATATGGAAGTAAGATTTACCTCCCCATCACCTGAAGTACTTGAGGTAGGAGGACACCGAGGGCACTTTTGCACTCACGCAATGGAGGGCTTTCAGTCGCACCGCTTCCCATGCCTCTACCCCCTTTTCTTTCAGAGTTGGCTCCAGAGCAGAGCCACATAGATGGCCCTGATATATGACATAGAGCTCTGTGAGACCTTTCCAACGGTGCTTGTCCCACATCCCTGGCTGCTTCCCTTAAAAAGATATTGCACTTAACCTGGTGAAAAATCCCAACATTTGGCACCCCCTAGCTCTGGAGAGGAAGGGGCTGGAGCTGTGGTTCGAAGACGCCCCGGATCAGCTCATCGGGCCCTTTCCGTCGATGCCTTGCTTGTGGCTCTACGACTGAGTCTGCCCGAGATGGCTTCTTTCATTTGATTAAGCAGAAAGGCCTGAAATGCTCTCCTTCAAATAAGGCCTCGCTGCAGAAAACCTCAATCCGGGGTGGAAAAATAGACTTCCAGCTAGGGGTCCGATCTTCACATATGTTATACAGCTCTTTGAGACCTTCCGGGAACAGCCGGCCCCACGTCCCTAGCCGCTTGCATTTCCGAGTTACAGCCTCCCAAAGTTCAGGGGTCAGCAGGTCACCCCACGCAGTCTTTTTGGGGCCTATTTGGCCATACAACGAGATGGAGACTTGGAACCACTTCTGGCTGAAACCTGCTATTCCGCCGATACAGGGTGTAATTTTTGGTACCTCTGACCCCACGGAAAGGACCCCAAAAGGGGCCCAAAACTCAGTTTGGGCACCACTTTTACGTGGATTAAATTTTGGAAATCATTTATTAGATGAAAATATGGAAGTAAGATTTACTTCCCCATCACCTGAAGTACTTGAGGTAGGAGGACACCGAGGGCACTTTTGCACTCACGCCATGGAGGGCTTTCAGTCGCACCACTTCCCATGCCTCTAGCCCCTTTCGTTTCAGAGTTGGCTCCAGAGCAGAGCCACATAGATGGCCCTAACATATGACATAGAGCTCTGTGAGACCTTTCCAACGGTGCTTGTCCCACATCCCTGGCTGCTTCCCTTAAAAAGATATTGCACTTAATCTGGTGAAAAATCCCAAAATTTGGCGCCCCCTAGCTCTGGAGAGGAAGGGGCTGGAGCTCTGGTTCGAAGACGCCCCGGATCAGCTCATTGGGCCCTTTCCGTCGATGCCTTGCTTGT
>NW_026079091.1:0-1133 GCF_006386435.1 Epinephelus moara | reverse complement strand
TGCTCTACTCTATTCTGCTGTGCTCTATAATCTGTTCTACTCTGCTCTACTCTATAATCTGTTCTACTCTGCTCTACTATACTCAGCTCTACTCTACTTTGCTGTTCTCTGCTCTACTCTGCTCTACTCTACTCTATTCTGCTCTACTCTGCTCTGCTCTACTTTGCTCTACTCTGCTCTACTCTACTATACTCGGCTCTACTTTGCTCTATTCTACTATACTCTTCTCCACTCTTCTCTACTTTGCTCTGCTCTGCTCTACTCTGCTCTCTCAAAAATTGAATTGTTTTATTGACCAGAAAACATTTCTCTTTGTCTTTGTCTTTGCTCTATTCTGCTCTACTCTGCTCTATTCCACTCTGCTCTACTTTGCTCTTCTCTGCTCTACTCTACTCTATTATACTCTACTCTACTCTGTTGTACTCTGCTCTACTTTGTACTACTCTGCTCTACTCTACTTTACTATACTCTACTCTGCTCTGTTGTACTCTGCTCTAGTTTGCACTACTCTGCTCTACTCTACTTTACTCTGCTCTACTCTGCTCTACTTTGCTTTCGTCTGCTCTACTCTGCTCTGTTCTACTCTGCTCTACTTTGCTTTACTCTGCTCTGTTCNCTCTGCTCTGTTGTACTCTGCTCTAGTTTGCACTACTCTGCTCTACTCTACTTTACTCTGCTCTACTCTGCTCTATTTTGCTTTCGTCTGCTCTACTCTACTATAGTCTGCTCTACTCTGCTCTGTTCTACTCTGCTCTACTTTGCTTTACTCTGCTCTACTTTGCACTGCTCTGCTATACTCTACTCTACAACACTCTGCTCTGCTTTGCTCTACTCTACTATAATCTACTCTACTAAACTCTGCTCTACTCTATTCTGCTCGGCTCTACTAAACTCTGCTCTACTCTATTCTGCTCGGCTCTACTCTCGTCTGCTCTACTATATTCTGCTCTACTTTGCTCTGCTCTACTATGCTCTGCTCTACTCTAAAATCTGCTCAACTCTGCTATGCTCTACTCAATTATACTCTGCTCTACTCTAAAATCTCCTCAACTCTGCTCTACTCTACTCTGCTCTACTCTACTCTACTTTACCCCGTTCCGCTTTACTCTGCTCTGCTCTACTATACTCTGCTC
>NW_026079090.1:0-1016 GCF_006386435.1 Epinephelus moara | reverse complement strand
CGAGCCCACGGAGTGCCCCCGAGAAGGCTGCTTGCGCAACCAACACTAACCGCTCCCCACAGCACTACAAAAAAAAAACAAACCGACACAATCCCAAAGGAGAGAGTGCCCTAAAGCCTAACGGGAACCTCCAGGAAAAGCGCACCTACAGCGTATCACCTGACTCATCCCGGACGAGCCCCCATTTGTCAGAGCTGGCTCAATTCTCCGACAAATAAACGCAAGAGGGAATGTAACTGCAAATGATGTTTATTTAACCAACGTAGTCAACAGAAACTAAGGCTAACGGAATACAACAATCTATATCTGTAATATGAAATGTCAGCAGTGAATGCGGGTGCATGGCTGTGTGTGTGTGTGGTGGATGCAAACTAAAATGGAGGGAAGCCGGGAATGGGAAGCCAAGAGAGAGCACGGGCAGATTCCACAGGTGATCATAGCCGCAGCCCCGCCCACTAAGGCACACACCAGAGGCCCATGATCAATCACGCTCTGAAACAGAAAGGAGAAGGCGAGCAAGACACCACATACGCACACATACAGAACCAAACAACCCCACCCCACTTGTTTCACACAGTTTCTATTGTTATGCTGACATTATATATGTGATTATATATTCCATTAAATCCACTAATTATGACTGCTGGTTTGTTACATTTAAAGTGCTGATGTTAAAAAAACTTTCTAAAATTAAGTTATACAGGAATCACCAGAAGAAGAAAAACAACGTCCCACCTCCAGCTGGTAGAAAATGCTGCTCCCAGTCTGTTAACCAGGAGGAAGTGTAAGTGAGAGAAGTGAAAATACAGATCTAAGAGGAGACGGAGAGACTCAGGGAGGAGCTAAGATGTTACTGAACTATAGAAGAGAGAGAAACTTGTATATTCAACAGAGTTCAATACACAAACCATCAACATTACCTTTATTCAACATGCTGTCACTGCAGTATTGTGTCTTTTCTCTGCTGTTTTGCAAGTGGCCCCAGCTCTGAGGGGTCTCCACCTTTAAGTTAAGGG
>NW_026079089.1:0-3179 GCF_006386435.1 Epinephelus moara | reverse complement strand
AACTTCAAAGAGATACAAAACAACCACAAAGATGCAGAAGTTGTTGCTGTGGCAGTGTGCTGTGGATGAGGTCTCTGTTGGGACGTACTTGTTTCCCACGTTGCTGATCATCTCTTTGTACTTCAGCATTTCCTGCAGATCTCTCTCTGCCAGCCTCTGGGAGGCTTCAACTCCAGAAACTCCTGAAACAACAACAGACCATCTCAGGAAGGATGACAGACCATAATATCCTGTCCTGTCACCATAGTAACAATGTCCTGAGCTCAGTGATGTGACGTTCAGCCCGTGTGAATGAACTGACCTCTGCACAGCGACTCGTTGGCTCTTGCTAGGTGTTCAGAAGCTCCTGTTGTGTCCACTCTGCTGATGTCTCCGTACTCTGAGAGAGACAGAGGACAGACACACCTGTCCATCACCATCTCATTCATGTCTCATGACAGTATGGCGTCCTGTGAGCTTGTTACAGTGAACACATGAATCATGTGATGTAACTGAGAGAAGACTCACCTGCGTATCTCTGATTACCTGCACAACACTAACAGGAAACAGCTGTTTTAGTCACGTCTCACTTCCTGCAGATGTTTTTGATCTTTAGACTGACTCACCTCCAAGAAGTGGCTGATCTGAGGAGACAGAGACAGAGACAGAGACAGCATCTCAGTCATCACAATCATCATTAATTAATCATCAGAGTAATCTGCAGTCATTTCTTAGAGATGTTTCTGACCTGGATAAAAAATAATTTTACAAGCTTCTTGGTCTGAGCTAGTGCTGAGTGATGTCGCCTATAAATAATACGGTGATATCACAATAAACAATATATATCTTGATATTGCAAAATCCCCACTAAACTTCTATAGACTAAAAATACTGAACGATTATCTACAATAAAATAAAGTCAAAGTACTGTTAAGAAGTTAAGTAAAGAAGTTGCGATTAAGTTAAAAAGAAGTATTGTTATAAAAGAGTTAAGTAAAGCACTGTTACAATTAAGGGCCCATCCCAATACCCCCCCTTAGCCCTACCCCTTGGCCCTACCCCTACATTTGCGCGTTCCAGCGAGGGGTAGTGGTGTCCCAATTCCGTTTCGCGTGTAAGGGTAGGGGGCATAACGAGGGGTAGTGGCTATGAAACTAGCCCTTCGGAGCGAGGGATTTCAGATGCTGACTTGCCAGCGAGGGGTAGACGTCGCCATGGCTACCACCGAGCAAGAGACAGGGAAAAAAGCTCATACATAGCTAACGTTACCGTCATCAGGTTGCTAGCTAGCTAGCTTGCACTATCTGGCGTCTGTCATCTGTCCTGTTCTGCAAAATTGNGGACAAGGGCTAGGGGTAGTGGACAAGGGCTAAGGGGTAGTGGACAAGGGCTAAGGGGTAGTGGACAAGGGCTAGGGGTAGTGGACAAGGGCTAAGGGGTAGGGACAAGGGTAAGGGGTAATGGACAAGGGCTAAGGGGTAATGGACAAGGGCTAGGGGTAGTGGACAAGGGCTAAGGGGTAGTGGGCAAGGGCTAAGGGGTAGTGGACAAGGGCTAGGGGTAGTGGACAAGGGCTAAGGGGTAGTGGGCAAGGGCTAAGGGGTAGGGTCAAGGGCTAGGGGTAGTGGACAAGGGCTAAGGGGTAGTGGGCAAGGGCTAAGGGGTAGGGCCAAGGGCTAGGGGGTAGTGGACAAGGGCTAAGGGGTAGTGGGCAAGGGGGTATTGAGATTGGGCCTTAAAAAAGTATTGTTATAATAAAGTTAATTACCATTTTAATACAATTCAATATAGTACCGTTAGGATAAAGTTAAATAAAGTACTGTTACAATATTTCAATAAATTTTAACCAAACCAGAGCTGGTGATTGACAAAGCAGCGAAGAGATGAACCAAAATGTTTTTTGTTTGTTTTATTTTGTTTCTGTCGACTTTGAATGAAGTGTGTTTTCGATGATGAAATGACTGTTTAAATGGAGGTGGGTTTGGTGACAGTGATCTCAGGGCTGGTTCTGGTTAACAAAATAACAATCTGAGCCTGTCAGTGACAGAAACAATCACTGTTAGTGCTCACAGTGGTTACACTGCAGGTTGTTTCACCACTGCAGCGCTCTCTGTTAACACTGGACACATTTTAAAACTTGTTCCCATCAGTCACTTCCACATAAAAACATCTGCAAACAGGATTCAGGTTGAAAAATACAAAAGTTATCATCTAACTAACTCAGAAACTTTCCTGAACAATCCCGACCCTGTGTCCAGCTGCTATTTAAAGTTCAGGATAAGATAAACTGAGCTGCTGACCTAAAAACAAACTCACCCTCTTGTTGTCCCTCTGTCTCCCGTCTGATCATTCTGGAGTAGAACACTGAAAATCACAGACAGGAAGTCAGACTGTGGACCATGCTAAATGCTAACTGCTAACTCTATAAACCCCAGCAGAGCCGACCGGTCAGACGCTGCAGAGAAGATCGCAGCTTCTTGATCATCCCCAGAGGAACGACAAAGACCACGACGGCGGTGGCGACAAACACCAGCAGGAAGGCGACCAGCAGCACGAGGTAACATCCGGGTCCTTCCTCTGGAGGATGGAACTCATCTACGAAACAGTCAGAGGAGAACGTGACACTGACTGCAGTTATATCTCAGTACATTTACTATGACAGTTTCAAAAAGCATTGACACAGCAGAACCAGAGAGATCATTGTTTTAGTCCATACAGTTTTCTTCTTTGTTAAAGCTTTGGCACCTACATTACCCACAATGCAGCGTTGTGTTGTGTTACGGTGTTAGCAGCTCCTGTATCCTGCAGGCTGCAGGGGTCTCACTACTTTATAACTTGTTGATATCATTTTTCAGATTTTTTTTACTTTTCAGTTTGTATTCTTGAAGTGACGCTGACTCTGGAGACACTCGAGGATTTATATTACTTTTAAAAACATATGAAGTTTAAGGATGACTTTATTTGTGTTTGCATCAATTACAGCTCTCAGTAATTACACAGATACTATAACAATAAAGGGCAGTAGTGGAAAGTAATGAAGTACTTTTACTTCAGTAGGATTTTGAATGCAGGACTTCTACTTGTAATGTAGTATTTTTAATAATGTACTGATAGTTTTACTTTGGGATCTGAATATTTCTATATTTAACTGATTAAAAACAACAGCCAGACGGTTACAATCATAATGAAGATCCCAAAAA
>NW_026079088.1:0-1258 GCF_006386435.1 Epinephelus moara | reverse complement strand
AAATTGTGTTTCATGAGACAGACTTGAGCAACTTTTTTGCATTCAGTAAAATTGTTCTGATCTCTGCAAATCTGAAATGGAGTGTCTTGCTTACCCTCTCGCAATCTTCCCGCCACAGACTGACAAAAGTTAATCCTATAACCTGAAAAACTACTGAATATATTAATANGTACAATCAGGATCATATTTGGATCTAATACACTGCGTAACATGAAGTTTGTGTATGATCTTAAATTGTGTTTCATGAGACAGACTTGAGATACTTTTTTGCATTCAGTAAAATTGTTCTGATCTCTTCATTACATCAAACAGATAACTGTACAAACATTTCAGATGTTTAAACACGTCAGANAATCTTGTGCATATGATTCTTAGTAAACGTCCACTTTAAATAAAATGGCTCCTCCTCTGACTAAATGACAAACATCAGAATACAGTTAAAGGAAACTAAATGAAAACACATCATCTTCATTACATCAAACAGATAACTGTACAAACATTTCAGATGTTTAAACACGTCAGATAATTTAACCTTTTATACGTGTAATTAAACACAGATTTTAATGTTTGGAAAGTTTCCAAAGTAGAATTTAAAATAAAGTTTGTTGGATCTAAACAATGATTGTTCAGATTCGTGCAGAAACATGCAGTGATTGATACATTTGAATTTGAATCCCATCAGCTTTCAAACATTGGTTTCTGGTTTTCATTGCTCCACACACACAAAACATGATTATAAAAAATGAACAATTTAAAATGAAACAATATTGATAAAAAAGAAAAGGCGAAAAAACCAAACATAAACATCAAAAATTAAAATAATTTCACATATAAAAAAGACGACAATATTTATTTATATGCAAATTTCTCAAGCCAAGCAGTAGCCTCTTGATCTATATTGTGGAGGGAGACTAGACCTCCTTTTAGTCTTTGGAGAGGGCAGGCTTCAATAATATGCTCCATGGTTTGCTCCTCTCCACAAGCACACATTGGGCTCAAGCTGCTCCCCCATCTGTGAAGACTGGCCAAGAAGGGACCTTGACCAGTCCTACATCTGTTCAATGTGGACCACTGTCTCCTCGGGAGGTTGGTGCCAGAGACTGGTTGAGTCGGGTCTGACACTAGATGTTTGTTTGGGATGTCTTTGGATTCCCATTCAGTCACCCAGGCAGACAGGGCATCAAAGTCAGTGGGTGGGGGGGTCCGTCCAAATTGGACGTCTAAATTGGAGACGAGCAGGTGGTGGGTTGAAGATGTC
>NW_026079087.1:1556-2133 GCF_006386435.1 Epinephelus moara | reverse complement strand
ACATCAAATATCTGTGATCGCCTTGACCCGCGTGTGTAAAAGCGCACACAATTCCGAGTCCTCTCACCGCGGATGCTGTGATTTGATGGCCCGGTACTCATTGTAGCTTACTCTTATAAGACCCAATAATAATAATAATAATAATAAGTTACTGTGGACCTATATGCCATGCCTTTTAACAAAATTACCACAAGAGTTCGCTGAAAAACAGGTAATGTCAGCCTGAATTACTCACGTGCATCCCCGGTGAAAATCGCTGGCATGCATGGGGGAATACAGCTTCTACAGGCTCGCCATAGCTTACTGTCAGGACTCAGGGACCAGAATTCGGGATGGCGGACCATCGGGATGCCGATATTTCGGTGTGGCGGCCTGTAACTGTTGGTTAAAGGGCCAGTGAGTAAAATGGGTTGAAAACAGTGACATCAGTGGCCAAATCCTAGATTGCAGGGCTCACTCGTTCACCCCTCCCGTCGGGTAAATGACGGCGGCCTCGTAGGGACAAAAAGCCTTGCGCACGAGTTTTTCAGGAGTAGGTCTATCTAGCGACGAGGTGTATGTTTATTTAGAAATCTAA
>NW_026079087.1:0-718 GCF_006386435.1 Epinephelus moara | reverse complement strand
GTTGGTATTCGGATAACTGGGGCTTTACTGGTATAATGCAATAGCACCACCCAGCGGTGAAACCCGTGTACATGAAAAAAATGACCCACTCTAAATGTTTAGAGATTTTTGTACATGAACTCACCCCTACATTATACAGTATTTTTGCACTAAAAAACATACTGGACAGGAACTGTAACCAAATAACGGCCTGGTGCAGGTCGGTGCAAAAAAAAGAGAAAAAAAAGCCTTGAGCAAATAGCCCCTGGTTCTTTTAAACACCTGGGGTCAAAATTGATTTTGTGAAATAAACGCCCGGGCTACTATTTGGAAAAATACTATCTATGTGTTGTAAAAGCATTTTGCTCTGCTGCTGTAGACAGCCTGTCTAAATGATGTCTTGAAGCCTGTCTGATTGTATGTGGGGTTTTTTTCTTCATGTCGGCATGTTAAGCTTGTATTTTCGGTCTCTGGAGACACTCCAATAAATTCGCCTATACAGTATTGTACCAAATTGGACTTTGTTTTACTGTGTTTCATACAGCGGACCCCTTGGTTATCTTCTAGAAATGAGCTTGTAATTAATTTATTTTCTTTATTTTCTGTGAAGTTAAATAATGATAATTAAACGTCTGCTCGCTGTCCGTGGTGCTGAAATATGCACCGAAATAGGTCCGATGTTTTCACTGCTCTCACCAAGTCGTGAATTACATGCAGACATGAGGTATTATGAATGTGA
>NW_026079086.1:0-1492 GCF_006386435.1 Epinephelus moara | reverse complement strand
ACTCTAAAGATCCATCACAGGACGTCTAAAACACTTCCTGTGTGATGAGAGTCTTAGTCTTCACCTCTGCAGTACAGTGTTGCAGACTGCAAACTTCATTATTCCCCAAATAAATCAGAATGTAACTAAGTACTGTACTTAAGTAGAAACTGCGGTACTTCTACTTTAGGTATTTCCATGTACTGTAACTTTCACCTCCTCCACGACATCTCAGAGGTCAATACTGTACTTTTTACTGCACGACATTTGTCTGACAGCTTTAAACTTCTACAGCAGTAAAATATATAAATAAAACAAAAACATTAATGCAGCAGCAGTATTAATTCAAAAACACAAGATAGAATAGGACATACTATTACTACTCTCAGCAAACTTGACTGATAATATTTAGAGACTTTTACTTCAGTGAGGTTTTGAATGCAGGACTTTAACTTGTAGTGAAATGTTCCCACAGTGCAGTATTAGTATTTTACAGAGGTGAAGATTTGAGTATTTCCCTGCTGATATAACAGGCTCCTCTCTGTGGTGGATTAAATAAAATGAACAGATTTTAAATATATTTTCGGTATTTTTCTGTAAGTGCCCGTTGAGGACGCGCCGACAGCCGTTTCTTAAAGCTGGTGTTTTAAGAGTTTTTGGATCGAAGCCCTGAGATCTCTTACAGGAACGCAGATCGCTCGATCATTATGGTCTATAAAATGCAATGACTGCAAAAGTTTAATTTATGTGTGATTAATAACTGCTGATGGCTGTGGTTCTCCGCTTATTGATGGATTACTCTCTTTCTTTCTCCTCCTGTGCTCTGTTGTGAAATTAGCTCATAAATATCCGTGGATGATTCACGTCCTTTCACTGGCGTCAGGACTCTTTTCGCCGTGGCGACCTGATGACAAACACTGTCAATCACTCCTGAGGAAAGGCAGAGGGAGCGCCTTGGAGCTGACTAACCGTCGACTCACTTCCCCTCCATCATTCCCCTGATATGGATCACAGCCAGACACCTGAAACAACCTGACGTCACGTCATACCTGACTTCAACCTAACGAACACAGAGGGATGCTTTGCTGGAAAACTACACTGAGAGTTGCTCAGAGACCAGGAGTAGTTTGTCATACTGGTTACTGAGCAAGGTATTAACACTGGCAGAGTTTGAGGTTTGATATATTAGTACGTCAAAAAAAAAGTTGAAGACGAAGCAACAAAGACAAATAAGTCATGGTACACTATACCATGAAAAGGAAAGGTTTAGTTCATCAAAAACAAGAAAAATTGTAGTACACTATGCCAAAAAGGTCATATTATAGTATATCATGAAAAGTAAAAAAAAAAAAAAAAAAAGGGCTAATATAATACGACAAAAGTATGACAAAAGTCATAGTGATGAAAAGTTTTTGAATTTTAATTTTAAAAAGGCATAGTATATTATGTAAAAAAAAATGTCATAAAGTCATAGTATAGTATGTCAATCAATCAATCAATTTTATTTATAAAG
>NW_026079085.1:0-1106 GCF_006386435.1 Epinephelus moara | reverse complement strand
CTTCGCAGTGCTGTAGAAGGACAACTTGTTCAGATTGTAAAATAAGGATTCCGCTGGTGAAGACATGCCATACAACATCTCCTCAAATGTAAACATACACCGGGTGTGTTGCTCGGGTCTAGCCATCTTTCTACACAACGTGTCAACTTCGGCAACAGGTATGCTCCACACCCAGTGCATTGTCAGGTCCCCAATTATCCGAAGAAGACGTTCAGGCTGTACTTCGGTCAGTAGGTTCGAGATATACTCAGGATGTCCGCAAACCCTGTCGTCCCACGTGGTTCCGGGTAGTATCACATCTTGACCTTCAGGACAACCAGTGCTATGCAGTCGACATGTCTCTAGAGCCATATAAAGTCCTACGGAATAGCCACTCGGGCACACGGCGGCGCAACGTGGTCCTACAACCTTGGTGTAACTCACGTAGGATAGGAGCGGTTGCCCCAAAGGACATCTGTACATACATGTTCCTACACCACTGGCATTACACCCAACAAGAACATACCCGGTACCAGCCGTTTCCGAGCAGTAGTCTAGGTCACGGCGACACGTGTATAGATTGCTCGTGTCCCACATTGTCTGGTGCCTCTGCCGGCTGCTCATACTACCCGAAATGGAGAACAGTAGTAGACTTACTACTGTTACTACTGCCATGGTTATAGCGCATCACATGTGAATATTAGTCTGATTAACATATCTGTTAATTTGAAAGAAACCTTACACGGTGTCCGTTACGTGTGACAATGGTGAGCCCGATGCGAAAGACTCTCCTAAGTCTATTCGACGGTACAGGCAGCATTTGTAGACCCTTTATCGAAGCCGGTTGGAACGTGCGAAGGTTAGATGTTGACGGTCGCCACGGAGCTGACATCGTGGTTGACATACGAACCTGGGACCCTGTTACAGACTGGTCAGGCCCTAGTCCCGATGTCATTTTCGCAGGGCCACCCTGTGAAAACTACAGCACAGCCAGGACACGCGCAAAGACGCCTAGGAACCTGACACTTGCCGACTTTCTGGTGAGAAAAGCCATAGATATAATAGAGCACTTCCACACAATCAACCCTACACTGCAATACTTTGTGGAAAATCCAGACTCGAGTTTA
>NW_026079084.1:0-3084 GCF_006386435.1 Epinephelus moara | reverse complement strand
AAAAACAGCTACAAATTAGAGGGAATAGTGATAAAGTGGTAAAACTTGGCATTGATCCACAGCCTCAGACGGATGCGCTCAAGTGTGCCGTGCGCACAAGCTCAGTAGGCTATGCTATATTTTCACATTTTTAACAATGCAATTTAAAAGTTTTGATTTTTATTGATAACCTACATTTACCAACAACAAAAAGACTACATTTAGCACCAAAAAATATGTAAAGAAAAAAAAAAAGTAAAAAAAAAAAAGAATATCGAATACCAAATTTTCATAACGAATACCTACCCATAGAAACGAATATTCGAATATCCAAATATTTGGGTACAGCCCTAGACGTGACACTGCAAACTACTGCACAATCGTGCCCCTAATGGCGCAACAGTCTCGTGTTAAACAGGCTGTGGAGTAGGGAGTTTTGATTCCAGTAGCTTGTTCTATCTGGTCAGAGAAGAAGAAGCCATAAGCATGTGAGACGCAACATCTGTACATAATTATAGGTATAATTGAATAAACATCTCAATCACATTGGTGGAAAAGTCAACCATGCTAAATAAAACTCAGAGTTAGGAAAGTATGTAGAGGCATGCATTACCTCTATGAACATATTGAAATATTGACATCATTCCAGTCTGAAGAGAAGAGCAAAGTGATCAATTTGCTTCTCTCTCCGAACCAGAAGAGGGCTCTCGAAATTGAAAGTTCCAATGCTGGCTCATTTTAGGCTGCCAGACATCTATGTAAAGATAACAGAAAATACTTTCTGAGGGTGGACTGACCTCATTTCAAGTTAAAATGACATAAAAGAAGCAATCTGCCATGGCCTGATGGTGGTGGTGTTAGCCGAGTGGAGTGATACATGCAAAACCGATGCTATCTTTAGCAGACAGGCTGAGAAGGGAGGCAAATAAAACGCATGTGAGGCTGAGGAATAGTGAGCACACTCCCTTGGTGCTTGTAATTAAAAGCCAGGGAGTCATGTAGACTTTCAGATATTGTCCACCTATATTTGCAAGTGCCCAGCGTGGCGCTGTCGCTGTGTTTCAACAGCAGAGCTCCAAGGTTAATTAAAAGAGCCACCATCTCCTGACCGACTCTGCCAGGCTCCAAAGAGAGGACACATAATTAAAGTGACACCTGTTCATTTCCATTTGTGGGCCCTTCACAGCGCGCCCTGGGCCGCAGTACAGAGGTTTAACAGTGACAGTGAACATACAGCTGTAGAGCATGAGCTGGATCATTTTTAATGTTCAGTGGCATCTTCAGGATGCAGCCATGCGGAATGATGGCTAAAGGTGCTGCAGGCGGTCGAATGTACAGTTGCTGGTTGGAAAGCATGACTCACCTGTGCTCACAATGACACAGTTTGTACTTCTTTTGTGTGTGTGTGTGAATTATGGAAATCAGAACATTGCTACATGCACCTGATTAAATTAGAAACACACTTTGTTACACAAATTGATTTATATCAGTGTTGCAATATTGCCTCCAATTATGGCTCAAGAGCTTTAGGGCATTGTGAGTCCAAAGTCTCTCAAAGAAACAAGATAAAATGAAGCATCCATGTACGAGGGTGATCATACTGGCACCTGACAAACTGTCAGATATAATCTCCATGGTGCCAACAAACAGTTTTCACTTCAGTGTGTTTTGTGAAAAATAAAATGGGGATATTTTCCATCACATGCTCTCACAACCTTCAAAAGCTGACACTATCTCCTGACCTTTCCTTTAACTCTTTAACCTTTTCTTGACACAACAGATTGTGCTCTGGAAGACATCTTACTATTGGGCTCAAATTGCCAAGTTGCTGCTGAAAATATCCCCAGATGTTAAGACACATTTTCCCTGTGTCATTACCTACATAATGGCCCTCGCACGCTACCGGGGATTGTCTGGTGCTGGTAATGGAAAGCTGGGACTTTCACTGTGCTGTCATGTCTCGCCAGTCCCCAGTGTAACATACTCCACTGTAGTGTGTACAGATTCAGTGACCCAGGCTGACAAAGAGAGGCCCAGTGGGAGCCCATGCCCTACTCACTGCACAACAGGTAATTATCACCACCATCACCCAATAAGTGGTGTATTCAAATGAGGAAAATTGATATGTAGATCAGGTGCTGTGCCTGTCACTTCCCGGTGCATGCACACATTTGCCACGTGCAAAAACAGGAATGGGCACGTATGCATGTTCATGTGCACAACACACACACATAACTCATACAGTTGTCAAGTAGATGCTGCAGCACAGAGATGTTGAATCACACACAAGCACACACACACTCAAAGTTCATTTTGTCACCAGCAGATTAGGATGCAGAGGACGTCCTGCGGTGCTTTTTATTAACATATGCCATCACGCCAGGGGGTCAGCATTGCTTAGAAGAGCATCACCAGCACTGCAAAAAGTATTTATCAAATCAACACTGCCTTTCTCAGCCCCCATTACTTCCTGCTCTGCCAGTCCGCCAGTTCCTACTCAACACAACAGGGATGCCAATTTAACAGGGGATATCTTAGTTAGGAGAAGCAGCGAACTGTTCTGTCAGACCTTACAGGGCAATACAAGTTCAGCTCTGCAACAGCATAGCTCACTTATACTGCTCAGCTCAGACAGCTCTTACTCTCCACTGAGGCTGTAAAGCCTGAAATTTAACATTTTGTAATTTTAAATGCTTAGCATAATGAAGATAAATCCAAGCTTGACCTACCCAAAGATGAAGGGCTTCACAGTGTTTTCTATGAGTCAGTGGTGCTCTGTTTAAGAGGCTATGATCAATGTCCATAGCAGGCTGTTGCCATCCACTGATCATACTTACGCCTACGAAAAGCAGTGCCCCACAATTTGTATACAACCCATGCAATCTTGAGTTAAAAGGAAATTTTGGTTTATTTTAACCTGTCTCCTATCATCCTAAATTTGTTTCAAGTGACTAGTGACATAAAAATAATAGTTAGCATGTTAGCCGTTAGCCTAGATACAGCCGGGGCGCATAGTAGCGTCAGACCTGTTAAAACGTAAGTGAATGGGCATACTTCAAGTGCAAAGTTACTCCACTAAACAAGCTTTTTTTCTACAAAGACCGC
>NW_026079083.1:1990-10007 GCF_006386435.1 Epinephelus moara | reverse complement strand
AATATTACCCAGCAAAGCTTCACATCATGAACCACATCTGAGCCTCTGTTTCAGGAACAACCACAAAGAAAGGAACAACAGCAGGTCCCTCATCATCCACTGTTACTGAGGACAAGACACAAGGTGAGCTCATGAAGAAGCTACTACAAGTGAAGCAATCATTTGACATCGAGGTTTCACAGATCTCATGGTAAAAACATTATTCCAATTGTAAGATTATAGTGATCAATGAGGCGGGATCTAATTAAAGTATGATCTATATTTCTATTTTTCACTTTTACATGGTGGCTCATAATGTAATAACGCTTCATAATGTAATAACAGAAATTTAAAAAAAGTTCATAATGTAATAACCGGCAAATAATGTCATAAAATCATGAGCATATAATGTAATAACAGCTTTGTGCATCATGTAATAATGTAATAACTTATTATATTATGAGCCTTTCTGGCGCCGCTCATAATGTAATAACAGCGCATAATGTAATAACAGCTCATAATGTGATAACAGCTCATAATGTAGTAACAGCTCATAATGTGATAACAGCTCATAATGTAGTAACAGCTCATATTGTAATAACAGCTCATAATGTAATTCCAGCTCATATTGTAATTACAGCTTATAATATAATAACAGCTCATAATGTAACAATAGCTCATATTATAGTAACAGCTCATAATGTAATTACAGCTTATAATATAATAACAGCTCATAATGTAACAATAGCTCATATTATAGTAACAGCTCATAATGTAATTACAGCTTATAAAGTAATAACAGCTCATAATGTAATAACAGCTCAGAATGTAATAACAGCTCATATTGTAATAAAAGCTCAGAATGTAATAACAGCTCATATTGTAATAACAGCTCATAATGTAATAACAGCTCATAATGTAATAAAAGCTCATAATGTAATAACAGTTCATAATATAATAACAGCTCATAATGTAATTATATCTCATAATTTAATAACAGTTCATAATGTAATAACAGCTTATAATGTAATAACAGCTCATAATGTAATAACAGCTTATAATGTAATAACAGTTCATAATGTAATAACAGCTCATAATGTAATAACAGCTTATAATGTAATAACAGCTCATAATGTAATAACAGCTCATATTGTAATAACAGCTCATATTGTAATAACAGCTCATAACGTAATAACTGCTCATAATTTAATAACAGCTCATAACGTAATAACAGCTCATAATGTAATAAAAGCTCATAATGTAATTACAGCTCATAATGTAATGACAGCGCATAATGTAATAACAGCTCATAATGTAATAACAGCGCATAATGTAATAACAACGCATAATGTAATAACAGCTCATATTGTAATTAAAGCTCATAATGTAAGAACAGCTCATAATATAATAAAAGCTCATAATGTAATAACAGCTCATAATGTAATTAAAGCTCATAATGTAATAACAGCTCATATTGTAATAACAGTTCATAATATAATTAAAGCTCATAATGTAATTACAGCTCATAATGTAATAACAGCTCATAATGTAATAACAGTGCATATTGAAATTACAGCTCATAATGTAATAACAGCTCATAATGTAATTACAGCTCATAATGTAATAAAAGTGCATAATATTCTAGTCAGTAGTTTAAGCTGTTTAAGCTGTTTAAGAATGGTTAAACCTTTGAAACCTGAGCAGACTGACTTGATTTCTCACAGAATAAATGAGAAGAAGGCAATGAGCAACCAAAGAAAAAATGACCCAAAAATATTCAAAAAATTGGTAAAAAAAAAAAAAAAAAGAAAAAAAAAAGAAAAAGTAAATTTAAAACAAACAAACAAGAAAATGACCTGGAAATAATTCTAAGATTTCTGTACAATTTTTAAAAAATAATTTTCTGATTTTTTTTTTTTTTTTTCGCAATTTGGGGGACATTTTCTACCATGTTACCCATCTCCTTTTCCCCCATGTTTTGTTGAGGGAACTGCACCAAACTGCTTAAACATGTAAATTACCTACACATCTGATTTTGTGTCACAATAGATTCAGACAATAGTTTCTTTAACTGTCCGGCTAAAGTGTCCACAAACTGTCCATTTCTTCCATGACAGATAATGTGATCCTGATCAAAGAGAACAAGACCTGGGAGGAAGCCTTGAATTACTGCAGAGAGAAACACTGTGACCTGGTCTCCATCACCAACCATGACCAGCAGCGACGGGTCCAAGAGAAAGCCAAGAAGGCTGACAGTCACTACGTCTGGCTCGGACTGCGCTACACCTGCGTTATGGATTTGTGGTTCTGGGTCAATGACAATGCGGTCTGCTACCAGAAGTGGGCCTCAGAAGAAAAGACTGAGAGCTGTGACAGGGCTCAGCCATGAGNGGGTCAATGACAATGCGGTCTGCTACCAGAAGTGGGCCTCAGAAGAAAAGACTGAGAGCTGTGACAGGGCTGCAGCCATGAGCAGAAAGGAAGGACATGAGTGGTTTCAAAAGGCTGATAATGAAACATTTAATTTCATCTGCACTGTAAAGTAAGTTTCCCAGGTCAGTGGTCGAAAGCAGCAGAAAGATCCTAAATGAGGGAAAGATCATAGTTTGAGTTCTTAAAAAGTTACTTGGTTAAAGTGTATCTGTTATTCTACTTTGTTGTGTGTGTAAAACAAAAACTATATATTCTTAAAAACGTACTTAAACTTAACCTTAAAAACCTCCTCCATTTGAGGCTCCTCCTCCACCCACTCTTACTCACTGGTCACAGACTTTATATTTTTGGTGTGCTGCTCTTGACTGCAACAAGCTTATACTACAATAATAATCTGCTCTCTGGGTTAACTGAATGATAATATGGCAAGTACAGAAATCACAGCTTGACGAGGGGAGAAACAAAATTACTAACAGACTTGTTCACTGCAGATTAGGCATTGAGTTAAAGTGGCTGAAGTCGACGTGTTTTTATTTATTTAATGATTATTTGTACAAGGATAAGTATGTAACGCCAATGCCACACACCTGCATTTATAGCCTTAGTTAAGGTGATATTCACGTGCCTAGATGGGCCTTTAAAATACATAAAACATGACGACAAATACACAAGAAGAAACAATTTAATCATAGACTCAACAATCAATGCAAACATTAAGAACACAGAACTCAGAACTCGACGAGAAAAATGCAGGCAAAACATCACAAGGTGCAAAGTATAATACAATAAAGCACCGTAAAACAACAAGCACATGATCATTCATGACTACATGACTGATCCCTCTGTAGAGACTGTTCCAGTTTGAGTGTAAAAAGATCCCAGCCTTTTGTCATTATTGCTGGATGGCAGAAAACACTGATACATTTCTTCTTGTTGTAGTTATTAATATATGAGTATAGTGTATCCATATGCTGTTTTTCTCTTGAAGTGTGGATATTTTATTCATCGTTTGAATTTTTCTTGTATCCTATTGTATGATTATCAGAGAATATGTCTAAAATCACAGATCTGGTTATTATTATAATGTGCAAAACCATATTTTGTCACAATTTGGAGTTTTATGTAAATGAATAATTGATTTGCCTATTGATGAATAAACTATATAACCATTAACCATGATGTTGTCCTTGTTTGCACTGTTTTGATTGATTGATTTTCATGCTTTACTTTTACATAAGTGGATCTGCTGAGTGAGTAGTTGAACAAGTCCATGGAGATGTGTTTGTTGGTGAAGTGATATCTTTCGACACTGGAGGGCGCACCTGAGCCAGCTTGTCTGCTCTCTGCTTTTAAAAGGAACAAGTGACCAAGTAATCATTATACCAGCCTCAGTTTAACCCCATTAAATGTACTGGAAACGTTACTGTCCATATGTGTTGATCTGCATAACTGTCTGTTAGAGCAGATAGTCATTTTTTGCATAAGCACATAATATAAACAAACATAAGAGTATGTTTGGTGTTTCTAAAGAGTTTGAACAGAGAACATGTACTGAGGAGATTTTACAGTTGAAAAATAATCTTTGCTGCACTCTGGTGGACAAACTGTGTACTTACTGGCCAACACCAAGGTGACTAAGCTATATAGACTAATCTCCAGCCCAGTCACCAGAAGAAAATGTTGGCATTGTACATTTCTGCAAAGCATGGATACTTTACACTTTTATGATTCATTTGTACCATATGCAAAAGTGACATAGTTCAGATAACATGTCAATGAGCTGACAGAGTCTGGCCATTTTCAGCTGTGGTTGTGGTGACAACATTTAAAATCCTACTGTTAACTTATAAAGCTCTAAATGGTCAGGCTCCATCATATCTTAGAGAGCTCATAGTGCCATATTATCCCACCAGAACACTGCGCTCTGAGAACGCAGGGTTACCTGGGTCCCTAAAGTCTCCAAAAGTAGATCAGGAGCCAGAGCCTTCAGCTATCAGGCTCCTCTGCTGTGGAATCATCTTCCTGTTGCGGTCCGGGAGGCAGACACCATCTCCACATTTAAGACTAGACTTAAGACTTTCCTTTTTGATAAAGCTTATAGTTAGGGCTGGCTCAGGCTTGCATTGTACCAGCCCCTAGTTAGGCTGACTTAGGCCTAGTCTGCCGGGGGACCTCCTATAATACGGTGTGTTTTGTGCAAGAAATGTTTCAAAATCGGCACGATGGGAATCAAGGCAGTGGAGTCCCACATGCACAGCGCGAAATACAAAGCCTCAAAATCAAGCTGTAAGCAAACGCGAGGTATTTCACGGTTCTGTTCTACTCTCCTCTCTACCGTGCCTCTACCCCCATCTCCGATATCAACAACCGGGACAGCAGCACCAAATCTCTGGACAATGTTGAGTGCACGCTTATGCTAAAAGTAGATGTACTGTGGTGTCTGAACACCGTGACAAAACACCAATCACACTAGGGCTGTCAAAAGCACCATGAAATTGATTTCGAATATTTTCGAATTAACTATTATTTTTTATTATTTATTTATTTTTACAAAAAAACACAAAAAATAAGATGCTTATTGCTGACGCAATATGAACGTGACACTCGGATGAAAACACCCGTTCTGACCTCACTGAAGTGCCGGGTATGACCAACTTCTGCCGCGCTATCTGAGCAATGTTTACTTCAGTGCGTGCATCACAAGAGTGGATCCTGTTCGGCTTGTAGTGGTGTCTCATTCTGGTAACGTTTCATCTCTTCTTCAAAAAGGGTAGGCAGGGAGGCAGCAGGTGCAACACTCTCCCTGTATGTCTCCCCGAACAGGTCACACATTGCGGACAGCGCAGTGGGTGGTGTTGGCGCAGCGGGCTCCTCCGTCGGCGCCTCTGCCTCCCTCCCTGCGTCCCTCTCTGGCCCGGCTTGTGCGCGGGCCATCTCCGCCCGAACGGGATTCGCAGTGATATACAACATTATTGATAGTATTAATTAATTATTAATTAATCATATTCGAATTATCAATTTACACACAAATGAGGGAGTTTTTTCATTTGTGTTGATTGTGTCGTTGGTCTTAAATTTCATTTCAAGTGGCTTTAAAAAAGTCTTTAAAAGTCTTAAATGTAACTTGCCTTAAGCTGTAGGAACCCTGAACGTACCTTACTTAAATGCAGAGCAGTGCACAGACATTTTGTGGCTCAAACATACAAAAGTTTACATATGTCTAGCTTACATATGAGGTGTATAAAGATCTATATTATATGCACCTAGCAGCTGCTACACATATACATTCACTTTATACATTTATCATTTACTTATAACAGGCAACAACAGAGAAAACAGTGCCACACTGTGCAGGCTTCAGTGGCCTATACAGAAAATAAGCATTTGAAATGAGTAAATCTTCACAATAAATTGCCAAATGCTGTTCTCTAAATAATAAACCAAACTACAACTGATGTAACAATCAAGCTAAGCTCCTTCTGCTCTCCTTCTCCTTTCCTTTGCTCTCCTCTTCTCTATTTGTTGCTGTGACAAGTGAAGTTGAAGAGGCAGGGGTTGGACTCAGATGCAGGTGTTGGGCACACAATGTGCTTTTAATTGAGTATTGGTGCCATGGACCACACATAAAAACTAAAATAGATAGAGGTACGAATGAATTTTTAAATCTGTTCAGTCTGCAATGAGGCACTCTAAATCTCCTACCAGAGGGCAGCAGCTCGTACTCTGTGTGCAGAACATGAGAGGAGTCAATAGACTTAGTTAAAACAAGCATCATTTATTAATCTAAGATTAACTTAAATAACCAATGGATGCCCCTCCCACTGTTTTGGAGGTAGTGATGGCCAAATGAAGCCTCATGAACTACTTTCTTTATTTTCTGACCCCACTACATGGCGCTCTTGCTTTAAAGATAAAAGCTGAAGGACTGGCAATGAAGTGTGCTTTCAAACCTTTGTTGAACAGACAGCGCCATCTGGTGGTGTCAGAAAATAAAGACAGTGGTTCATGAGGCCTCATTTGGCCATCACTACCTGGAGGATGTTCCAGCCAACCTCATCAGGCAGCTGGCTGACATGGGAGGGTCGTTGCCTTGATTGAGCTCACCTGGGTCTGCCAGGCTATAAAGGCTGTCTCATGTTTTCACCTGCTCTCATTGCTTTTCAGTTTGCACACCTGACACACATCCATGCAAGGCTTTCATTACTGACTTTGCTAAAAGCATTCTGTGTGCACAACACCTGCATGTGAGTCCAGCCCCTGTCCCTCCCTCTTCAGCTTCCCTTGTCACAGTTCACGCAGGCAGATCTAGCTCCCTGCAGAGCAGCATCACGTCTCCCTGACCTGCCTTCATGGACAGCCAGGTAAGGATAATTTTTGCCCTGAGCATTGGCACTGTTTGTCAGTGTCGTGAAGTTAAACCACCATTAAATCATCTCAATACAGCCGGTCTAATTTAGGCAGCTGCATAACAACAAGCAGGTTAGTTTGGTGTAAAATCACACCATCTCCCTCCAACTCTGCCAGATTCAGGTTCAATAATTGTCCGATGTGCATGGAGACACACGCCAAATTGCTTTCCCACTTAAATGTGTCTTTACAAACTACATTAAATGATGTTTCCATCTCCCACACCACAGCAATTATCATTAATTTACACAAATCTGACATGGGCTTTGGGTCTGCAGGCGTCTGCTCTCTGGGATTCTTTAAGAATATTTAAAGCTTTTTTTGAGGATGATGATGATGATGATAATTAATAAGTGACTATATAAAAGATTAAGAGGAAAATAGAGCAAAGGAAAGGAGGAGGAGAGCAGAAGGAGCTTAGCTTGATTGTTACATCAGAACATGGGCCTACCTTGTAGTTTGGTTTATTATTTAGAGAACAGCATTTGGCAATTTAATGTGAAGATTTGTTAATTTCAAATGCTTATTTTCTGTATAGGCCACTGAAGCCTGCACAGTGTGGCACTGTTTTCTCTGTTGTTGCCTGTTATAAGTAAATGATAAATGTATAAAGTGAATGTATATGTGTAGCTGCTAGGTGCATATAATATAGATCTTTTTTTGCTTGAGCACCTGCCCCACAAAATGTCTGTGCACTTCATTTAAGTAAAGCTTAAATTTTAGTGTAAAAAAAGAGAGGACCACTCTGTCTTTTAACACTTTATTCAGCCTCAGAGAAATCAATTATCTGTTTACATCAAACTCCAAATATGTGATTATTAAAGACAAAGATTTTACATAATAAAACCAACCACATCAAAACCTATATAAAGATAGTAAAATGTTCCATATTTGAATACATGGGAGCAAAATCAAACCAGTACACTGTAGACTGGTGTATTCATTCCAGTTCCTACCATAAAGATGTCGACCATACACACTGTGAATTATACAGAAAACTAAATACAACCTCAAAAGATGAATTAAAGATAGAGAAATAAAATATAACAACAACAAGCTCAGGAAATGACAAATATTGATAACTCAGGTGTTGTTGAATCAGAATAAAGAGACAGAAAAACCCATCACAGGGTCACATCCTCAGTAATCTGATGCTGCTTTGAAACTGACTTCAATGTAGCTACTTTCTCTCTATTTA
>NW_026079083.1:0-1360 GCF_006386435.1 Epinephelus moara | reverse complement strand
CATTGCGATGGATTCAGAGTTTGCAGTGACGCCAATTATGTTCTGCCTCGTTAGTTCACCGCACGGACCGTTTAACCTGGCAACAACTGCAGCCGGCTCAAACGTGATTGGTCAATATCGCGCGGACTACAAACAGCCTACAACTGGAAACCAGGGCTCTGCCGCTATTCTTCCGGAGGCAAGATCTCCGGGGTTTGCCTACAGACTCTACATTCACTGAATGTAGAGTCTGTATAGAGAGACTACTAACAGCCTAACATACAATAAAACACACTACTTGATGATAGTCTTGAAAACTGCTACAAATGATTGTTAGGAAGAACTTTCAGTTTCAACAATATGAGCTCACCTTGTGTCTTGTCCTCAGTAACAGTGGATGATGAGGGACCTGCTGTTGTTCCTTTCTTTGTGGTTGTTCCTGAAACAGAGGCTCATATATGGTTCATGATGTGAAGCTTTGCTGGGTAATATTATTAGATAATGTCACATGACAGTGTTGCTATGATGACGATTTATTTCTTTTTAATGCAAATATATGACAGCTTCCAATCTAAGCAACACACATCACTTTTCTTGTGCTGCTTTCAGACGCCTTTCACAAGTATTTTAACCTTTGAACCTTTGAGCAATTTGGTGCAGTTCCTTTGACAAACATGGGGGAAAAGGCAACGGGTAACACAAATCCATTGTTCATGAAGTAACATGTTTTGAAATTCAGTGATTTGGTTTATTTTAAAATAATGCAAATAATTTACAGAGTAAAAACAAAGTCACTGCCGAATACAGTACAAAGGTTCTTTTCTGTGTGGGAGGGGAAATATGGTTTAAGAGATGTTTCTAAGTTTACTGTCCCAAAAGCTAAGAAGGGAATTAAAAGAAGATGTATTTCTGTTGTTGGGTTTAGATTTTGGAATGATGCTGATTTAAATTTACGAATGTGTAACTCGTTGATTTTTAAACAAATGGTTGTTAAGGCTTTTTTTGAGAGTTATAAATTGGAATAGTTTTTTCTTTTTTTCTTCTTTCATATAAATGATGTTTGATGGGTAGCTTAATTTAGGATTTATGTAGGGTAGGTAAATATAAGCATGATGCTTCAGCCTATACGTTTTCAGTCATTACCATCATATATTAATTAACATTTTTTGTGTGTTACCTAGAATGTTTACATTTATGATTATTATTGTTTTTGTTGTGAAAATCTGTGTATGTTCCTATGTTGTATGTGATGATGATGACTGAATAAAACATACATACAATCATACAAAATGGCCCCTAAATTGCAAAAAAACAAAAAGAAAATCTGAAAATATTTTTAAAAAATGATACAGAAATTTTTCCAGGTCACTTTCTTGTTTGT
>NW_026079082.1:0-1000 GCF_006386435.1 Epinephelus moara | reverse complement strand
ACGCCTTGTCTCCCAGCATGCATGGGTTCCTCTCACAGCGCCTGCGGACACAAAGTGGGTAAATATGTTAATTTAGGATTTGTTTTTACTCTTGCTTTCATACTCTGAAAAAGAAGTGGACGCAGCCTTCAGGTCTGAGGAGTGAAGCCAATGCAGAAGTGCCTTAAACCTGCATTCTTTCTAACAGCCAGCAGGGGGCGACGCCACTACTTGGAAAAAGAAATCAGATCGTGTTTAAGTCAGTGAGAAAATGATCCTGCTTCTCAATTGAGTTATTGGCTCAGTGAGCATTTTCCTGATCAGTTTATGGTTTCAGTCACTAGTTTCAGGTCGTCTTCAAAACAGCACCATGTTCATTTTTATAAATGATGGTCCCATTTAGAGTTAAAGCTTTAGGGTGAAGCTAACTCGTGGTCCCCACCATGGTGACCTTTCAGTTAGGATAGATACCTTGTAATGCATTTTTATTTAGATATCCATGAACATGTTTTTGGGTGTTGTCCTAGAACTTTGGCCGTTCACAGTGTGTTTTCAGTTCATGAAAGTTTGAAAGTAACATTTCAGTTACTTAAAAGTATCTTGTTCAGTGTTGAGTTGTACTGTGAGACACTCTGATGCTGTGCTCACACTATGAGCGACGGGCTACAGCTGATTTTTCAGTGGAAGCTGTTGACATTAAGCCACAAACTGAAGCCCAACACTTGTCGCTGTGGATAGGCGTGACGTGCCACAAACCAAAGTTGAGCTGGCCTCAGCCTTTTCCAGTGTTGCAGTGAAGCATCAGCCAAGTAAATGTTTTTAGTTCTAGCTATGGTACTGTGTTGTTTAGCTTAGTTAGCTGACACTATGGTAGCCTTATGTGTGTTGTGATGCAATAAGGTGGTGAAATGTTAAAATGATCATAAGTATAGATGTTTCTGACTAAATCCAAACTTCAGATGACGTTCACTTGGGGTGCAATGTTGCAAGTAGCACACACACACAAGCCTTTGACAGCTAA
>NW_026079081.1:1278-13906 GCF_006386435.1 Epinephelus moara | reverse complement strand
TTGGGCTTTATAAATAAAATTGATTGATTGATACTCCGCCCTCTCAGTGGAGACACGGCGGTTGAGAGGGCCGAGCGAGAGGATGTTCCTGTTAAGTTCCTGCCCCCCAAATAGTACCAGGAACTTCTTCAGTGGAAACGGGCCTTATCACACACCTCTACTGGACTCTATGGGTACAGTGGGTGGAGCGTGTAACAATGACCCAGCCACACTGATCATGACTGGCTAGAGCTTAGTCCCTGCAGCCCATCTAATTTATAACCTAGGATGCTACAGTGGAGAAGTAGAAGGGTCAGGTAGTATGCAACTGGTAAGAGCCATGGCAGAGGAGCCCAACATGGCCTGCCGCAGACAATCATCAAAAGCAGGAAGTTCTGGCAGACAGATGTCAGCTGCAGATTCCTGTGGAAAGTCCACAGACACTGATAAGATGTTACCATCATCTACAAAAAGCGGGGATCTTGACGTCATTGATACTGAGCTTCTGCTCCCTGAAGCGAAGCATCACATAGAAGCAACTGCTTCGTCTAAACTTGGGCAGCACCTAGCAGGCCTCGCAGGCCTCTCAAGCTGGTGGCTGCTGAACACCACTCTCTGCATGTTCTGCACCGGGTTCCTGAAATGGTGACTCCAATCATAGAGAAGGCTGATCAGTGGACAACTCGCCGTCACTGAAGAGAAAAAGGAAGTCTGGCAGCTGTGACCTCATATACTGTGGGCTCCTCACAGTATCCAGGGGCGGCTGTGGCTCAGGAGGTAGAGCGGGTCGTTCACTAATCGGAAGATCCCTGGCTCCTCCAGTCCCTTGAGCAAGAAACTGACCCCCAAATTGCTCCTGATGGCTGTTCCATCCATGGGTGTGTGAGTGTGTTAAAAATTGAGTAGCAGGTGGCAGCCTCAGCCATCAGTGTATGAATGTGTGTGTGAATGGGTGAATATGATCGGATGACTAGAAAGGCGTTATACAAGTGCAAGTCCATTAACCATTGGCCAGCAATGTTAATGCAAACTTCAGTGGGTAAATGTGTGCTCGTGATTGGAGCAGAGTATTACCTACAGTGCCCAATAGAGGGGGGAGCCTGTGTGAGATCGAACAGATGCTGTTATCCCAGCAGGAAATGCAACGGTGTCTTTGTAAAAAAACAAACAAACAAACAAAAAAAACACATTAAGTCGCACTATCTGCAGTGGAAACACAGCAACAGGTTCCTAAAAAACACCCACGATTGTTGGCTAAAACGCAGATGGAAATGCAGTGATAGCCTGCTAAAAAACAACTGGTTTTGTTGTTTGTCTTGAACTGTGGTCTGCAGCAAAAGCTAAGTATTTTGCCTAGGTGACACACCATCCACCATCCCCACCACCTCCTAATGACAAAGTCAGCTCATATACTACGTCACTATGTTTAGAAATGCCAATATTTTATGTATGAAATACACAAATGTAACCTGTCTTGCTGGAAAATACAATGCCAACATTTTCTTTCGGCAACTGGGTTGCTAGAAAGATGAAGGTGAATGGTAAAATTGTAGCACAAACTGTCTGTTGTAAACATGCATGACAGTTTACAGACTCACACCCTGCCCCAACTGTGACCTGTTGTAGTTTGAACAATTTTCCTGTTTTGCTGTGAGACTGTTATAATGATGTCGCTGTATTTTCTAATCCAGGTGATTACTTTTGTAATACAGTCAAGCAGTCTATCAGTAGTTGCAATAAAACCTATAATATTTATTTGTTATTGCACTATATTACCATCCATCTGTAGTCACAGTTTATGGATATATGTCAATCTTAAGCCTTTGTAATACCGGGGAATACTGTATTTTTGTGTTGGTGACACACTGTGGGGTTTACATATCCATGGGTGGAAACCCTGCTTCAGGCCCAGAAGGATAAGTCTAATGTTATCTTGTATTTTTGTTGATATTAACAATGTGTTAGTCCAACTCTCAATACTCTGTGACTTCCCTTCTTTGTCTGTAGCTCTCAGCTCCAAGCTCATTGTTTGGCCCATTGGAGTTGGTACAGTTTCATTTAAAAAAAAAAAAAAAAAAAGCACAGCAATTTACTGAAACAGCCAGTCTTGTAGTTTTTATCAAACATTGCTCAAGTGTGAGGAAATATTTTCATCTGCAGATTAATCCACATTTTAATTTTTCCAGTCGTGAGTATTTGTGGCAGCTGGACGATGTATGTGGGATTGAGTCAAAATCATCTACAGTGTGTGTGTTTATGGTAATGAAGGAAAGTAGCCAGTGTAGCAGTGTGGCTCACTGACCTGTTTTTCATAGGTTTTGGACAGCAACAGGGCTCTATGGTACAGAGGAAAAATTATCTATCATATAAGAAGGTTCAGGGTTCAAACGCCCCTGTGTGGAATTCGTATGTGTGGACTGTCTCCTACAGTCCAAAGACATGCAGATAAGGTTAATTAGGTAATTGTTGACTCTAAATTGCCCATTGGTGTTAATGTGTGTGTGAATGGTTGTCTGTTTCTGTGTCAGCCCTGAGCTGAAGAGAAAGAGATGAAGGAGAGAGAGAGATGCATCAAAGGTCCCTGGCTGAATTTAAACTGGGGACACTGTGATATATGGTCATCATCTTAATCTTCTAAACCATGGAGGCGTTATTAAAGATATTTATGTTTTTTTCTTTTTCATTGTTGTCATACCTGATTCAGATGCATTGTTCAAAATACCAACTGACTGTGAACTTTGCAAGTTGTTTGTAAAATATCTGTTGTTTGTTTCCAGAAACTGTTGGAGCTGAACAACCTTCATTCTTTGGTGTCAGTGGTGTCCGCTCTGCAAAGCGCTCCCATCTTCAGACTCAGCAAAACTTGGGCGGTAAGACATCAGCTCCATGAACTACTTGATGTGGAAAAAAAACAAGTACTCGTTTTGAAATTAGCGTGTCAATCGGCCAGTGTCTACAAATCATTGTAGTGACTACATTTAGAATTTCTACAGTGAAAAAATTAGATACAAAGACAAAGTTATGCTTTTTACAACATGAACGATTTAAAGTTTGGGGTGAGCTTTGGTGTGGGTGTTATAAAGGTTGCATTCGCTAATCTAAGACTGTGTGGACACGTTCATGTGTTTCACGTGGTAAAAAAAGCTTTGTACCAACAGTCAACATGTCACAGGAGTCACAGCACTCTGCTTGCTGATTGGCTGCAGAATGCAATTGCTGCAGCTTTTCATAGACATTGCATGGCAGCTCTCCACAGGCAGCAATTGGCTGCCACTTGCTGTGTTTTTCACTGCTCTAAAGGAAAGGGGTGTGCTGGATTTATAAGCCATTTGCTTTTCCTGCTTTAGTTTCCCAACCATGGTCCGAAAGCACAGGGGGAGATGCTTTGTTTTGTCCCCAGGGCCGGAGTCCTACTCACTCTAGAGCTAAGCCCCATCACTCCACTAAGCAGCCGAGAAACAAGACATGGGAAACATCTGTTGGTCTTGAGGAGCTGCAGCGTCAATTTGTGAACAAACTGCAAACTCTAATGAACATTTACTGTACACACACACACACACACACACACCGCTTCTGTAGAGGCTGTGATACACTCTGGCTGTTTTTATACCTCTGCACTGGCGACAGCTGTGGCTGCAAGCTTTATGTTGCCCGTCCATCTGTCCGTCTGATTCTTGTGAATGTGATATCTTGAGAAATCTTCGAGGGATTTAATTCAAATTTGTAGGGCTGTAGTCTCCTGGTCGACTAGTTGATTATTTGGTCGCTATGCTCTTGTCTGACCAAATTCTCATTAGTCGAATAATCGCTGTGTTACTTTCGTAAGGAGAAAAGTGCTACAACAACAGCTTTCCAGGATTAATCCATTATTTCCTGCGGCGGGGGGACAGGCTAAGTACCTCTGTTGTTGACAGAAAGTTGAGCTCGCCCACCCTCACGCTTAGCGTCGTGGTGACGCAGACCTCCTGTCTGTTTCTGTAAGCTGACACCATGTCCCTCAGTTGAAACGAAGCTTGTATTTACTTGTATTTCACAGATAAGAAACAATAAATTGTGAAGACAGTGAAGCCTCTACTAAAATAGCATTATAAGTCGTGTGTGTGATTTATCCTTCAGAGATTTATACTTCGGGATTTATCCTGGCTTCATATGAGCAGAGGAAATCTCCGCTTGTCGCTAGGCTAATGTATACAATGTAAAATGCCATAGGCTGGCACTAATAACGTTAGCATGTTGTATTTGCTTGGAAAACATATATAGTATAAGACAGTTGTTTTGTTGGTGAATGTAGTGAGTTGTAAGGGTCCATGTCATTGGGCCGACAGCCCATTGGTTCGACATCCCATTAGTCCGACTGTCCGCGGTGCTGAACGGCTCGCGGCGGGCTTATGGTGCGCTGCGACCGGCTCTGGGTCATCTGGGAAAGGCTTGAGGCGGAGCAGGCTCACGGCTTAAGTGTTGGTCACTTTCTTTTTCATTTTAACCCACACCATGATCTTTTCCTGACCCTAACCAAGTGGTTTTTGTGCCTAAACCTAACCAGACCTTAACCACAGGGCATCATGATGATTTCGGAATGGACTTCGGAACAATGGGTTTAATATGGTCGGAACAATGGGATGTCGAACCAATGGGCTTTCGGACCAATGGGCAGTTCCCAGTTGTAATGGAGCCAATTTATGCCGTTACCTTTGTTACATGTTGCTGTTGTTCCTGGTTTTATATGAGAAGAGGAAAAGATTGCTAGACGCTAAGCTAATCTATACAATGTAAAACGCCATAGACTTGTGCTAATAACGTTAGTATGTTGTATTGGTGGGGGAAGTGTGTCCAGATAAAGACAAGTGTTTGTCTGTCAGTTCTGCGATTTATAATGAAGCCAATTTGAATACTTGTGTTTGAAATTGTCCCTATTAAGTAGGGCTGCACGGTATATGCAGTAGACGGTAGAAATGATATAAATTTGGCCCACGGTAGAGATTGGCCCACGGTAGAGATTTGCGCTCTACCGTCCTATCGTCGATGATGTCATCGCACCTGCCTCAGTTTGAAAATGGCTGCGAGCACAGAGACAGCGGAGCAAGAGGAGCTGGTTCACGTCCGTGATTTAGCGTAGCACGTGCAACATGTGTTGCTGGAGAACTTGTGAGTGAGTGAGTTAATGTCTTATGAACAGCCCCGGACTTCTCAGACTCTTTTAGCGACTTACCGCTCAGAGGGAACTCATTCAGTGTCTCCTCTGGCAGCAGCACAGCGTCTCTCCCTCTCCTCTCTCGCCGTGCGCACACGGGAGTTGGTTTTCGGCAAGAGAGTTTGTCATAAACCTTTGGTAATGTAAACCTATGTGACGCTAGGGGCTCCACAAAAAACTCCATATGTGAATGTGTGATAGTTGTGGTATCATAGCAGCCTGTCACAGGTTACAGCGTGATGATTAGAGGAGAAATGGCAGAGCATAAAGGTCCAGGTGGAAAAAACACAACTCAGTCATTTAGGATTTTGCTAAAAGAAGGAAATTACCTTTTGATATAGATCCCAGGGGACATTTTGCACCATAGAGTACTGGGTTTTAATTTTGAGTTTTGAGATCTGCATTCTGCACAATAAATGCTCTAAAAAATACATTATATCTTTGCTTTTGTTGTTGTTGTTTTTTTTTGGTTTTTTTTTATCAATTTAGCTTTGCTAAGGGACTACAAAACCCATTCAGAAACACATTTAGCTTTGCTAAGGGACTACAAAACCCATTCAGAAACACTTCTATTATAACTTTTACACTTAAGTTTATACCGCGATATATACCGTTACCGTGAAGGGATTCGATTTATACCGTGATATAAATTTTAGGTCATACCGCCCAGCCCTACTATTAAGCCATATTTAATGTGTGTTTTGAATCTATATAAATAAAGTTTGATTTGAACTAAACTTTACAGCAGTTAACACAGTCCTCCACCACCGACTAGTGTCTCGGATGTGTAACTGCAGAGTGACAGACACACCACCGCAGAAGTAAAAATAACGTACAGATTTTTTTTTTCCCCACAACTAATCGATTAGTTGAAGATTATGTGCGACTTTAGTCGACCAAGATTTTCTTTGGTTGACTACAGCCCTACAAATTTGGCACAAACGTCTACTTTGACTCAACAATGAACTGATTAGATTTTGGTTGTCAAAGGTGAAAGTCACTTTGACCTTCTTTGAATTTGATATTTCAAGAGGGCCTTGAGGGAACTTCCTTGAAATTGGTACAAACATCCACTTGGACTGAAGAATGAATAGATTAGAATTTGGTGGTTAGAGGTCAAAGATCAAGGTCATTGTGACCTCACAAAACATACTTTTGGCCATAACTCAAGAATTCATATGCTAAGTATGACAAAACTTCCCACAGATGTCTAATAGGATGTAATTATGAAGTGATGACATTTTATATCCAAAAGGTCAAAGGTCAACTTCACTGTGACATCATAATATTATTCAGAAACACTTTTTTGGCCATTACTCAACATCATGACAGAGGGGGAGACATTTGGTCAGATACTGAATTGGTGACACTAGTCTTGGGTAAAACTGTGCTGATTGTTGAGTACACTTCCGGTTGGAACACCGTCAAGATGGCCGCATAGCGAGAGAGCTCCCGGTGGAACCAGAGTAATTAGAGAAATTCCCCTATACAAATTGATTAAATAATTCCGACTAAAAGCCTAGAGAGAGGGGATAAGAATCCTACCACCACTCTGAGCAGTAAAAGCCGTCCGAAGACAGGTGGGTGAGAAAGACGGGGGCGCAGCAATGTGAATAACTCGTGGCTAACAAGCTCAAGCTAGCAAACAACGGGGTCTGTGTGGAGAAATGGCCGACTTGGAGCTGGTTCTGCAAGAACTAAGAGGGTTTCGCCAAGAAAACAAAGAACAGTTAGAGACAATAAAAGAAGAAATTGTGAAGGCGAATACCAAACTGGAAGCAGAAGGGCGAATTGAGAAAGCGGAGGAGAGGATCCAAAACACGGAAGAAGTCATCACGGCCATGCTAAAACTGCACGTTAAGCTGGAGGACAAGTTACTGTATTTGGAGAGCCGCTCCAGATGCGAGAACGTAAGGATCTATGGGGTGCCAGAGGGATCCAAGAAAGAATCAACAACGATGTCTCGGGCTAATGGAAGACATACCCGACTTGAAGATTGAAAGAGCTCACCGGTCGGTGGGTCCGCAACTGCAGGTGGATGCGCTGCCACACTCCATCATAGTGAAGCTTTTAAGCTTCAAAACGAAACAGACATTACTCAGCAAGGCATGGCAGGGAAAGGGATTTACCTGGCAAGAAAACCACATAAACCTGGACCATGATTATCTACCTCTTATTCTTAAAAAATAAAGAGAATATACAGAGATCCGCAAAGTGCTGAAGAAAAAAAAAACTCAATTCCAGACCCTCTTCCCTGCCAGACTGCGTGTGAGACATGAAGACGGAACCAAAATCACTATAGAAGAGGCAGCCGAAGACCTGCTGAGAAGGGGTTACACTGTGACGACCACCAGACCTCCGGAAACGCTAATGGAACAGGTGCAGCAGCTGACTTGGAGGAGAGCAGATAGGTGAGTGACAAGGGGTACAACTAAAGCCGGACGTGAATTAAGCTACAAGGAGACGCTCCGAACCTTCAGGAGACCTTCACCGACATCCAGTTGGGACCTAAAGGATTTATGCCCAGCTCAAGGACGGCAGAGTCAAGAGTAAAATCTGTTGAACTGTTCCATAATTGTAATTAGTGGTGGAGACCCACCATTCTATAGACCAATTCGTCCGGGGTCAGTTTTTTTTTTCTAAGTTTGACTTTCCTTTTTTCTATCTCCCTTTTCGACATGCGACCATCGCAGGTAAAGGCCTCTCTCTCCAGACTGAGGAGGGAGACTTTTCCCTTCGAGCCGCCCCGGATGGCTCAACAGGGTCAGGTTAACAGACCCCTACATTGGGAGTCACACGGACAAATTAAGCTCAGTTGGATGTTAATTTATATGTTAGTTGTTCACTATTTAGTTGTTCATTCCCTGCCGGTTTTTGCAGGGAGATGGAAGCACGCCAGGTTTCTGAGTGAGATGGAGGGGGGAATCGCATAGATGCAAAACAGATCTTTAAAAATAGCTTCATGTAATATCAATGGTATGCTCAGTCCAGTTAAGAGGGGGAAAATCTTGTCAAAATTAAAGAAGGATAAAATCCAAATAGCTTTCTTGCAGGAGTCACATCTCAGTGACTGAACATAGATCGGGATTTAAACATGTTTACTTTTCTTCCCACGGATCGGGGAGGCGGAGAGGAGTGGTGATCTTGATATCCAGTGCTGTAAACTGTAAACATATATCAGAACATAAGGATAACGAAGGCAGATTTGTTTTGATTACAGGCAAAATAGAGGGTACTGTGATGAGTCTCCTTATCGTTTATGTTCCTCTAGGCAGTGACTGGTCCTTTTATAAATGTATACTTAATCTAACGATAACAAAAAGACAAGGGATTTTAATATGTGGCGGAGATTTCAACATTCGGCTAAATTCAAAATTGGACTTATCAAATGGGAAATCTGATGCAAAAAACATTAGTAAAAGATTTAATACTTGGATGCATGAAGTGGGGATTGTGGATGTGTAGAGAGAGATAAACCTGACGAGTCGAGAATATACACATTACTCACACGCTCACAATGTCTACTCACGCATCGACTACTTTTTTATGTTTAAAAGAGACCTTTTTAAGGTAGATAATTGTGAAATAGGACCCAGCACTCTCTCAGACCATGGTCCCATCTATATGTCAGTCCACCTAAATAGTAAGATCAGGTCTGCTCTCTAGAGGTTGAATTCAAACATCTTAAATAATCCAGTTATCAAAGATAAACTGAAAAATGGAATTAAGTTGTATTTGGAACATAATGATAATGAAGATATGACTCCACCTATTCTCTGGGATGCGCTAAAAGTGGTGATTAGGGGTAAAATAATAGCCATCTCCTCATATGAGATGAAAATTAGAGAACAAAAACTCAAAAACATAGAAGATGATTTGAAGAAACTACAGAACAAACATGCAAAAACTCTTAAAGACGACACCAAATCTAATATCACAAAACTAAAAAAAGAAAAAGAGGAAATAAACACACAGGAAATCCAAAAAAGCAGACCTATTCACAAAATAAGAAACCCCACAACAAATGAAATAGAAACTAGCCTGGAGAAAATTCAACAGTGCTTCCAAAAATACTATAAAATATTATATTCCCAACCACACACAAATGATGACCCCAAATTGATGCCTTTTTGTCCCAGATACATCTTCTGAAGATCACTGACGAACAAAACGTAAAATTAATATCTAAAATAACAAGAGAAGAAATTCAATTTGCAATAGGGCGAATGAAAGGGGGGAAGTCACCCTGGACTGATGGTTTTCCCACAGAATGGTACAAAACAATGCAAGATCAACTAATTTCAACATTATTAAAAACGTTCAATTGAATCAGAAAAAGCGTTCGATTCAGTGAGATATTCATTTTTATACAAAGTACTATCGAAATTTGGGATTCATACAACTATAATTGACACATTTGCAGCACTATACCATAAACCAACGGCTAGAATTAAGATTAATGGAGATTTATCTAACTCATTTATTCTGGAAAGAGGAACGAGACAAGGATGTTGTGCGTCACCACTCCTCTTCGTTTTGTTTATAGAACCCATGAGTCAGTGGATTAGGCAGAGGTCGCACATAAAGAGGGTAACAATGACGTCCGGGGAGCAGAAACTGGCCCTATTTGCTGATGATTTATTGATAAGTATAACACAACCCACACAGACACTCCCAAAACTGATGAAGTTGCTTGAGAAATTTGGTTCAATTCTGAAATTAATATTAACAAAACTCAAGTACTGACATTTAACTATAATCCTCCTTCTGAAATTAAGACCCGGTACAATTGGAATTGGGAAGCAGAATCCATTAAATATTTGGGTGTCACACTACCTAGGGACCTCTCAAGACTGTACGATGTCAACTACGGCCCCTTAAATTCATCAATAAATTCTGATATACAAAGATGGAATGTTATTCCCTTTTTAAGCTTAAGCTCCTGGATATGGACCATTAGGATGAATATTCTCCCACGGATGCGGTATCTCTTTCAGGGTCTACTAGTCAAAATACCACCTCAAAAATTTGTAGAATGGGACAGATTAATAGCAAGATATCTGTGGCAGGGGAAAAGGGCCAGAATTAAATTTAAAACCCTGCAATTAAGAAAAGAAAAGGGGGGAATGGGCCTTCCCTGCTTACAAGAATACTACTATGCAGCCCAGCTGAGACCTTTGGTCTGCCTGTGTTCACCAACATACACTGCAGCATGGAAGGAAATAGAAGGCACGATGATAAAAGGAATCCCAATAACAGCCCTACTAAGTGACAACAAATTACAGGGAGAACAGGAGATCCCAGAAGTCTCAATAACAGGCAGTTTTCTGAAGCCCTGGGAGGAAATGGTTAAAATCTGCAGATTAAGAGATGCATCCAAAAGTATGAGGTGGTGTGCTTATGATACAGACTTTGCACCAAATAGAACCGATGGCAGATTTAAGATATGGATCTCAAAAGGTTTGATTACCTATTATTCATTTGTCCATGAGGGGACATTTCAGAGTTTTGAAGCCCTACAGAAGGATCATTTATTGGGAAGAGATGATTTTTTTTAGATACCTGCAATTATTTTAACAAAAATCTGAAAGAGGTTCCAGGAAAAGGTAAATCAGAGTTCATGGTGGTGTTTTTATCATTAATTAAGCCTAGATCATACAATAAAATTATCTCTAAATTATATGATACCATACAATTATCCAAACGAGAGTACAGAATACATAAAGAAGAGGTGGGAAAAGGAAGGAAAGGTATTGATCACGCTGGAGAGCTGGTTCTCACTCGGGTCGAACACGTGGCAGGAGTTCTGCTGGAAAAATATTGTGAGATTTTTTTGTCACACCCATTCAGACACAACATCAAGGCAGCGGGAATGCTTGTTGGAGATTTTGTGGGTCTAATGAGGCCAACCACTTTAATATATTTTGGGACTGCCAGGTGATAAGGACTTATTGGGAGGAGATCCACAAACATATGAAAAATGTATTTGGCGTAAGTATTCCATTCAAATGTGAAACTAAGTATTTGGGCGATTTGCTGTTTGAAACATGGAACATTAAAGACAAAAAACTGCTGGCTATATTGTTGGCCGCCAGCAAGACGTCGATCACAAGAAAATGGTTAAAAGTAGAACCACCTACCATTAATGAATGGATTGACATTGTACATGAGATTTATGTTATGGAGAAGATATCATTTTCGAAAAAGAAAAATTCTATATGATCTGGACCAAATGGACTGAGTATGTAAAACCGATCAGATCTGATTTCATTTGACTGTACTTGTGCTTTGTGTAAACCAACCCTCTTCTTCATTTGATTGTTGGAAAGTTAAAGCTGATGTGCTCCCTTGTATTGTTATGTTGTTGTTCATAACTAAAATAACCCGTGAACTGTAAGAGAAAACCCCGGAAGGGCAGTATGGATATTATATATATGGAGACTATATGGATGGATGGGTATATGATCTACTATGGACAAAGAATTGCTGTAAATTCTGTCTTATGGAAATTTGCCTTTCCAAATAAAAAGAAAATTAAAAACAAAAAACTGTGCTGATTGTATGTAGGATGTCTCAATACGTGAAATGCACTCAGAGGAGTTGAGGAGAGAGGACGAGCTTTCAGAGGAGACGGAAGCAAGGATATACGAGTGCAGCCTTTGCGGAAGTCTTTTACCAACAAAACACACCGATTGGATATCGGTTATTGATTGGACAGCACAGCGCTGCAGCTGATTGGACTGATCTGATACATCACAATATCACTGGAGATTCATACAGAGTGAAGACAGATAACAGACTAAACTCAAGTGAATCACTGCCACGTTTTATATTTTGTTTTCTGATTCACCAAGTTAAAAATCTGAACAAAAAAGGAAACAAATGACTTTCTTCATTTATTAGACAAATTCTCTTCATGATCTGTTATATCCCACATCAACTTTTATTATGGACACAATCAACAATCATAATGTCATAATGAATAAATCACATAAACACATAGGGTCCTATTTAGATTATCTAAAGCGGACGGCGGAGGGCGCATAATCCATGTCGCAAGTGTCATTGCTAGTTAGATGCAGGCACAGTTGTCATTTTCACACCCTGCACCCTCGTCGTCTAACTAGCAAATTAACTTGCGCTTCTCTGGGTGTGTTGGTCTAAAAATGAGGAGTGGTCAGGCGCAGTCATGGCACGTTGCTAGTTAGATGACTTAAAAAGCAAATGCGGCAGTGACCAACAAAAACCTGGTCTAAAGTCAACGGCGCAGTATTTCGCTGTTAAACAAGTTAGTAATATGCGTCTCTAGGCAGGTGCACAATGCGCGTGCACTCTGCTTAGACACACACGGAGCAGCCACACATATGCAAAAGATAACAAATAAAAATATGATTACAATGTGAAAGGTTATTATTGTGCACATTAGAATATTTATCAGAAATACGTCTTAATGGTCAG
>NW_026079081.1:0-1209 GCF_006386435.1 Epinephelus moara | reverse complement strand
CAGGATCAGCACCTTGGGGAGCTCCGCGGCAGTCCTGACAGCTGTGCTCTGTTATATGATGAAAACAGGTTTGAATAATATTCCACAGATATTTAGTAAGATCTTTGTTGTTTTAGTGATCCCACGCCTGCTTTACCTTGGGGAGCTTGGGTGCTTGTCTGCTGTCCCTGTAGATCTGGTTCTGACGAGCCTTCACCTCCCGCACGAGGAGATCCGTCTCCTCAGCTGTAAAACGCTCACTCTACGCTCACTCTTTCCAGTTGGTAGGTCCGCCATCTAACTAGCTCTCCGCCATGCACTCCAATCGCGAGAGGTGACACTTGTGGAAGCAAAAAGTCAAGGTCCCGAGCCGTGCCAGAAAGCTCGCGACCTCGCTCTTCTCTTCTCAAATGGACTTTCTTTGTCTTCTATTAGATATCAAAAACTCAAATACTCAGAGGTAAAAAAAAAATCACTGGAGACACGTAGAATCAGATGCAACTGAGTTTAATGTGCTCGCAGGCAACAAACACATCACAACTCAATGAGTCAAGCTCCGGAGCAGGACTGAAATTTCTTTGTTTGCGCTCGCGCTCTCTCTCTATCGTAGAATTTCTGCTGAGTCCTCTCTTTTCCTTAAACTTTTCCACTGGGCACTGATCATAAAGGTGTCACATTTCTGCTGAGTTTTAGTCCTTCCCACCATATCGGTGTCACATTTCTGCTGAGTTTGCACTTTTTTAGTCCTTCCCCCTCTAGGGTCATATCAGGACAAACTGCAATTCCCCTAACTTTCCACTAGTGTTTACTGAACCCATCCTCATGCTATTTTTAGAAATGATTCACAGTGAGTCCTAGGTACTTCTCCACCACAATGCTTAAGTGCTCAATGAGTGTGTGTGTGTCATAAGAATACATGAAATATTAAACCAGTGTGTAATTTGTCAGTTGCACAGATTATATTGCTTCAATACGTATCTTTTAAAGGTCAATTTAAAGGTACAGTACGAACACTATAGTAAATATTACACTACATTCCCCCCTTTGGGACCAGAAGGTCCCATACTATAATCTACATGAATCAAAAACATAAGAGGAAAAAATATATATTCCCTCCTGTGGGACTTGAAAAGTCCCATACTACAGATCCATCATCAGTATACATCACACATAAAACAGTCTCGGTAATAATTCCTGTAATCTAATTGCTCTGAATGTTATTAATGTAGT
>NW_026079080.1:0-2943 GCF_006386435.1 Epinephelus moara | reverse complement strand
TGAACATTCAGTCCCACGTGAACCTACAGAACCCATTGGAGGTACTTCAATGATATTATGGCCGAACTCTGGAGAACCACAAGCAGAATCAGAAAGTCAGTATGTCCAGTATTACATCATGGCTGAAACACAAGGATTTGCTGAATGTCCAAACATAAGAACTGAATTTGACACTGAGTGTGTTCAGTATTTAGTCCCCGTTGACGCAGCAGAATCCCAAGAATACACCATAGTTATCTTAGGTCAAGGCAATGAGAGCCCTGTGATTAAAGAAGAGCAAGAAAATGTACCAGCCGATTCGCACCATTGTTAGGTTCACAGAAAATGAAGTGGGCATCTATCAGGAATAACATCCTCAAAATACTTGACAAAAGAGGTAGTTGTGTTTTACACTAAACAGATGCAACTAGCTGCCTTCGTTGTTATGAAAATGTATTTCTTGTAGGGAGATGATGTCGTTGATGACTCATTCCAATTCTTCAGGGATGTATACTTAAAAGCTCACTGTCAAACTATTATTTAAGATTTTGAGGCCGAAAAAGACGGAAAGATCTGACCAGAATGTTTCAATGCAAAGGGCTGTGAATATTATGCTTTGAAGTTTTGTTCTAAAAAGGAAAAAATGGAAATTTTAAAAGCTTTTTTTTTTTTGACATTTTTAAGAATTTATATAAGGATATTTTGCCAATAGTTGTTTTGTAGTCATTTAAGACATTTTGGCCTGGAGGCCCAAAGAGATGGCAAGATCTAATTAAAATGTTTGAACGTAAAGGGCAGTCAGTATTGTGCTTTGAAGCTTTGTTCTAAAAAGGTTAATATGCCACAGCTGGACATTCTATAATCTTCTTTTTAATGTTTTGTTTTCCATCTGTGGTCACTTTTTGTTTTGTTTTTTTATCTTTGAAAGAATTTGTATAAGGATATTTTGAGACTGAACTTTACTTTGTGGATAGATTTTATTCTGGTCTGTTTTCAAAGGTGCTTGTTCTCCATTTTTTGTCGTTTTTTTTTTTACTTGTTTTTTCACTTAATTGTTTATTAGTGCCTTTTCTGATCTCATACTAGTGATTTCTGTTTTTCTGTTTTAATTTTTCAAAAGGAAAAAAACAGCTTACAATGACAATGAAAATATATTGTACATTTTAAAAACTGANCTTAAAAATATTTGAATTCCTGCCACCTGTCACTAAACCCCAAGTGAAAGCCTTTTGTCTGTGACTCGGATGAAGAACACCTCATGTGGCTGAAAAGCAAGTCTGTCAGATGTTCCATTTATATTTGAATATGTTTAAATGCGCTTCGGATCCACTTTGTTTGAACTTATCTGACAGCATCCAGTCAAGTTGCAGGAGAACCATGAAGAGCACCAGCTGGAAAAATTATCCCAAAAATAATTTTGGTCCTATACAAAAGTATATGGTAGTCAAAAAACAAATTGCAGTGTGCAAAACTTAAAACATACTAGTTTTAACAAATAAGTACACATTTTTGAAAGCATTCATGATTTTTGTTGATGTATTTAAGAGGCTGGGTGTTTCCTTTTGTGAAATAGAAACATATCTGTGTAATAACAGGTGCAATTATTCAACTACAGCAATACCCTGTGCAGTTATTTAACAGTGCAACATTCTTCACACTCTTGAATGGAGGCTATATTCAACTTTTGTTTGGTCTGCATTTTTAATTTCTCCTAGCTATTTGGGTTCAATAGGACCAAATAATATTTTAATTAAAGTTTCAACCATAAAATGTGATCAGGTTTTGATGCTTGTCCACTTTTGTGTCGGAATCGGCTGCAGACTAACTTGGCAGAGATGGCTGCCATCTTGTTTTTACATGGATTAGTGTATTGTGCTCTTACTACTCTTAAACATACCGCCTCAAATTATCATTTGTTCCAGCCTCCATTGAGCTGTTGAACAATGTTAAAAACTAGTGCAATAGAGCAGCGAGCAACGTGCATTAAACACACGGCACTTTAGCACTCAGCACTTTTTCTTGCACTTTAGACGTCTCTGTATGTTTCTTTGTTGTGATTGTTAAATGTAGTCCATGTCTGTTTTATATGATAGAACTGTCCCTGTGATAATGTTTTTATCTTGTCCTGTGAAGCAATGAAATGTAGCACTGTGCCCAAGATGAATTTCCCTTAGGGAACAATAAAGTTTACCTTACCTTACCTTACCACTAGATGGCACAAAGAAGTGTCCACGAACAAGGACAACAGGTCTGAGTTAAGTAGAATGAAGTATAAGGTCAGTAAACCCAAAATATGAGAACACAAGGTCTCGTATGTATTGTGTTGTACATGGTCGCATTCAAAACATATTCTTTTATTTCTTACTTTACAATCTAGTTTTATACATTTTATTGTAGCATAAGGCACATATTTTTATATATTTTTTTTTACAGTTTACATACCCAGCACAGAATACATATTTTATATTCTTAAATATTTTACATACTAGTGTTACCATTGAAGCACATTGAGCATATTTCATTCAAGCACAAGTCCCTTACATGACATTTACTCTTTGTTAGTGTGACAAGCTGTGAGTGCTTTACTTAATGTCCAAGGACATGACTAGATAAGATGGCCCAAACTGCTTTGTCACCCCTCTGACGATACTAGTTAAAGATCCCTGACCTCAGGTGTTGTCGTTGTCAGCGAATATAAGTATCTGACATTTCCTGTGAACAGGGCTCACTCTTTGCACTCAGCTCATTCTCATCTGCAGATGCTGAATTAAACTGCTGCAGAGAGAGACAAGTTTCTGACTTGATGTGTTTTGTCTAGTAGAAACTGCCACCACCATACTTAGTACTTATCCTTATTGTTTCTATGCCTATATTCTCTATATCTGACATCAGAGCTACTGAAATGAATCACAATTTTCCTCCAGAGATAAATAAAGTATTTGTGATTCTAATTCTGATTTAAAC
>NW_026079079.1:1006-1312 GCF_006386435.1 Epinephelus moara | reverse complement strand
TTCAACCTGCAACACACAATGTAGAATGCCTTATTTGGGAAATGACAGGTCAGCAACACTACCCCAACAAGAAGCACTTACTGCATTGAGGATTCAAGTCAGTGCTTGTGTTTGGGCAATGTTAATGCCAACTTTATGCATTTCACTGGTCATATCACCATGATGTAAACTGACTTCTTCTGCAGCTTTCCAGTACAATGTCTGATGAAGCATTCACAACCAAGACAACCCCAAAGTGAAGCACTTATGAACACACAAATCATCAGTGTCTCTATTTGAGGTCATCTGAATGTGATTCCAATGATA
>NW_026079079.1:0-921 GCF_006386435.1 Epinephelus moara | reverse complement strand
CAATGATAGCTAACCTCAGTCTTCAGCATATGTCTTGTATTCCAATGATAGCTAACCTCAGTCTTCAGCATATGTCTTGTTCAACCGCCTCAAAAATAAGCACTGACTGAATTCAAACTTCTGTCAATCCTAGAGTTGCGCCAAAGTCAAAGATGTGCAGTGAACATTCTTCTTTTCTTGTGAATTTCTCTGTAGTCTGGAATCTTTCCTTCTAGCATCTTCTGTGTTGTGTCACAGTAGCAGAAGAAGTTGTGCTCCTTGCAGAGATTTGCCTTTCTTAAATACTGATAGCAGCCACTTCCGTCCAACTCCGCCCTCCTTTAAATGAAGTTTCAATGGTCTTTAGTATTGTAAGTAAACAATGGCACTATTTGTACAGTATGTTCAGACGACCATCATGGGTACTTAAATGTATGTATACCATTTGCAGTTGATGAGTGGTCAATTAGAATCCAAAGACTTTTACTGATGCAACTCATTGCCACACAATGACCTCCAGTTGCAACTCCATCAAAAGTACTTCAAAGCAATACAAAGAAGAGCAGTTGGCCCTGAAGATGTCCTCCAAAAGTTATGCTCTGCCAAAAGATCCCTAGACAATTAAAGAGACAGTGGGACTTGCTGCTTGTTTTTAAAAATAAATGTATATAAATTCATGCAGGCAGTAGGCACAAATTCATTTCCCAACCCCAAAACACTTCCTTTATTTTCCCCAAACCCAGGGACCAATAGTTAAAGGCATATTTGAAATTCTCAAAAGACATACAGCTAACCCACTTAAAGATGCAGAGGTCAGCAACACTACCCCAACAAGAAGCACTTACTGCATTCAGAGGTCAAGACGGTGCTTGTGTTTGGGTAATGTTGGTGCCGATTTTACGCGTTTCACAGGTCGTGTGAAAAAGATGGAATATTATTTTT
>NW_026079078.1:0-1062 GCF_006386435.1 Epinephelus moara | reverse complement strand
GTCATAGTATAGTATGTCAGTCAAAATCATGAAAAAAAGTCATAGTATAGTGTGTTGTCAAAAACCATGAAAAAAGTCATAGTATAGTATGTCAGTCAAAATCATGAAAAAAAGTCATAGTATAGTATGTCAGTCAAAATCATGAAAAAAGTCATAGTATAGTGTGTCGTCAAAAACCATGAAAAAAGTCATAGTATAGTATGTTGGTCAAAATCATGAAATCACGAAAAAAAGTCATAGTATAGTATGACTTCCAAAATCATGAAAAAAAGTCATAATACAGTATGTTTTCCAAAATCATGAAAAAAAGTCATACTATAGTATGTCGTCCAAAATCATGAAAAAAAGTCATAGTATAGTATGTTGTCAAAAACCATGAAAAAAAGTCATAGTATAGCATGTCGTCCAAAATCATGAAAAAAAAGTCATAGTATAGTATGACTTCCAAAATCATGAAAAAAAGTCATAATATAGTATGTTTTCCAAAATTATGAAAAAAAAGTCATACTATAGTATGTCAGTCAAAACCATGAAAAAAGTCAGAGTATAGTATGTCGTCCAAAACCATGAAAAAAGTCATAGTATAGTATGTCGTCCAAAATCATCAAAAAAGTCATAATATAATATGTTGTCAAAAACCATGAAANCTATAGTATGTCGTCCAAAATCATGAAAAAAAGTCATAGTATAGTATGTTGTCAAAAACCATGAAAAAAAGTCATAGTATAGCATGTCGTCCAAAATCATGAAAAAAAAGTCATAGTATAGTATGACTTCCAAAATCATGAAAAAAAGTCATAATATAGTATGTTTTCCAAAATTATGAAAAAAAAGTCATACTATAGTATGTCGTCCAAAATCATGAAAAAAAGTCATAGTATTGTATGTCAGTCAAAACCATGAAAAAAGTCAGAGTATAGTATGTCGTCCAAAACCATGAAAAAAGTCATAGTATAGTGTGTCGTCCAAAATCATCAAAAAAGTCATAATATAATATGTTGTCAAAAACCATGAAAAAAAGTCATAGTATAGTACAGTGGTGTGAAAAAGTGTTTGCCCCCT
>NW_026079077.1:0-1484 GCF_006386435.1 Epinephelus moara | reverse complement strand
ATTTCTTTTGTTTTGTGCTGTTTTTGTCGTCTCAACCTCAAAATAAAGAAAGAGGAATCTGATGGGAGTAAATGAACTCATCTAATTTGCATATTGTGGCGTCACTAGGCGGCGGCCATATTGGATTTCATAAATCTCAGTAAAACAGCATTTTATTTGCACAGCAGATTTCTTTTGTTTTGTGCTGTTTTTGTCGTCTCATGCTCAAAATAAAGGAAGAGGAATCTGATGGGAGTAAATTAACTCATCTAATTTGCATATTGTGGCGTCACTAGGCGGCGGCCATATTGGATTTCATAAATCTCAGTAAAACATTCAAATATTCTAATCATTCAAACTTTATTTTATTAAAGGCAGCTATTCAGTGTGGAGTCAGTTTTTCAACAAACTTTCAAAGATTGAAATCATTCAAACTTTATTGTATTCAAGGCAGCATTGCAGCGTGGCTTCAGCTCGCAGCATTCACACCCGCAATTTCTTCAGAAATTGCTTCTCTAGTTATTATTATTGGGTGTGAATGCTGCAAGCATTCACAACCTATGTTCTTCTACTACCAAAATTCTTTATTTTTCTTATTGGGTGTGAATGCTGCAAGCATTCACAACCTATGTTCTTCTACAACCAAAATTCTTTATTTTTCTTCTTATTATTATTATTGGGTGTGAATGCTGCAAGCATTCACAATCTATGTTCTTCTACTACCAAAATTCTTTATTTTTCTTCTTCTTATTATTCTTCCGCCGCGTTTTTCAACATCAATTATCTTCAACATATTTCAACCGATTCAAACCATTCAAACTTCTTCAGATTCAGCTTCATGAGGACATTATCGGAAACTTTCAAATTTTTCCATAACCTTCATATTTTCCCAGGAATTCAACGTTAAAATTCCGACTTCTATTAAAGCGGATGGAGCAAAAACGGTTGGACCGCCACTAGTTCCACAAACTTCAACCGATTAAAACTGTTCAAACATGAAAACGTTCAGCTGAATTCGGACATTCACGGATGTATTCACTTTTTTCCTAACATTCATACTTTCCGAGATATTTCCGATTTTTCCCAAATCCTTTTCCCATTGGGAATGCATTACGGAATCCTCAAAAATCTAAAAATTTCACCTTTTTTCAAACTGTAACTACCGATTCATACTTTCAGCTAGAAACTCAAAATGGAAAATATTCATCATTTTGCTGACTTTTTACATATGATTCAACTTTTCAATCCCATTCAAACTTTCAAAAATATTCAGCGTTTTCTAAAACTTTGTTATAATGGAAGTCAATGAGAAAATCCTTCAAACTTACTCATCTTCACCCACACATCATGAATTCATACATTGACGTAGAAACTCCATTGCCAGAGTTATTTGAGGAAAATATTCATTTCAACATTTCAAAAGGCTTTCGCTTGAAAGTGGTGAGAGATAAAGGCATACTGTAAATGAGACAACTATTCATCATGACCCAAAGGTTGTGATGGGA
>NW_026079076.1:0-1228 GCF_006386435.1 Epinephelus moara | reverse complement strand
TATAAACAGGGGGAATGAAAGAATAAATGTTTCAATGTTTACATGGGCACCTTGAAGACAGACTTGAAATATAACACGACACATTTCTTCAATATTTTAAGCAAGATTACATTTTTTCTCCAATATTTTACAATTTCAAAAAGGAAAAGGACCTGAAGCAAATGTTTCGGCACCCTGCATGGTCAGTGCTTAATGGCACCCCGTTTCAAAAGTACCAAGTATCTGTGCTTTTCAGGCACCCCGTTTCAAAAGTACCAAGTATCTGTGCTTTTCATAACCAGTTAAGAGTCTTTCAATTCTTGTTTGGGGGATTTTCACCCATTCTTCCTGCAAAAGTTCTGTGAGATTCTTGTTTTGTCTTGCATGCACTGTTCATTTGAGTCTATCCACAGAGTTACCGAAGTACGTATGAAGTATTCTGACACTAGAAACAACAGATATGGCATCTGTCACAAGAGTTTTTTTTTATAATGTACATTTTAGTAAATACTTGAAGTGTATTTAATATAGCAACTTTCACATATAAAGGTCAAAAAGTGCTTCACTGGAATAAAATTGTTAAAGTCAGACCATAAAAACAGTTTTTAGTTTATTAACCATTATTCTATGCAGTATATAAGGCCGCTGAAATAAAAATCATGAAGACTGACTGACATGAGATGTGCAATGTTGTTGGAAATATGTCCCATGATATACAGTTTGTGGAAGTGCATGATTTAATTTTTAATCTTTAATTAAAAATATTGATTGATAAAAATAGCAATAAATCATTATATCAAATAGCAAAACTTGTAGAATTGCAATACTTAAAAATTGCAATACACATTCAATTGATACCTAAGTATCATGACAATAATGAATCGGGAGATAAGCATACTGTTCTAGTCTTGCTTGGAAAGCCAATACTGAACTTGCAGATACTGATAGTAAACTAGTAGTTGTAGTACTGTGCAGCAGTTAGTGCTGAAATATGTCTCTTGTTTTCCTTTCCATTGGAGGATACATTGCAGGCCAGTGTGTTACATTATAGCAGACTGTATCAAGAATGGGTGAAGAAAAATGCATGTCTTTGCAGTCAAGGTGGATTTACTCCAGGTACTAACTATGTACTATACAAGTTTCGGGCTTCACAAAGCTATGCAATGTCACCTCAGCTAGTTTGATTCTGACTAGCAAAAAAGTGGGACCAATCATAGACTTGCTCCACTATTTCTGTGTGTGCAGCATT
>NW_026079075.1:0-1123 GCF_006386435.1 Epinephelus moara | reverse complement strand
CTAGGTCCACCAACTCCCCTCTCTTGTCCTTGCATCTTTTTCTCATGGAGTTGGATTTAGTGATGAGTTCTGCCATCTTGGTCCCTGCTGTATTCTCAGCCTTCTCTGCAAGGCTATCTGCATCCTTCTCTAGAGTTTCGCACACACTTGAGATCGTTCTTCTTTTCTTGCGTAGCTCTTCAAGCTCATCTTCAGGCCTTTTTCTCTTGTCCATCTGTTTTGTCTTTTCCTTTTTCTTCCTCTCATCTTCCAAGTAGATCCTGTACCGGTTGCGTGCAGTTGCACACTCATTTATCAGCTCTTTAGTTAGTGGCACTTTGACCACTCCACCACACATCCTCACGTAGTCCAAGATTAGTCTCTGTGAGACTATAGTCATAGTCATAGTCGATAGTTCATATTGCACATCTCCACCTCCTTGTTAATGGAGAATCCACGCTCCACAGTAGCTTGTCCATGGGACAGAAGCAGCAGCTTTTCCACAAAGCTCCAAAGTTCTGCATATCCATTCATGGCCTTATGCAGGAAGCTGTCAACTCGTGATTTTCCGTCCAACGCACTGAAGGCCATGAATTCCTCTCCTCTGGCCTCACTGAAGAGGAACTTCTGAAATTGTTGTGCAATCTCATCACCTGCATTTAGATAAAGTAAAGCACATTTGTACTATTTTCCAGTTAAATATTAGGCCTACAGACATTTGTTATAACTCATACTAGGCTATATTTCCAATGATAAAATACAAATAAAATGATGAACTGCAAAATAACAGGCTAGTTAAACTTCTACATCTAAAATATGGCAATTTGCTGATCAAAATAAACCCTAAACTGACACAAATTAGACCACAAATCCCCATCTTTTAAGATTTTTGCTTTTAGATGTTTTATTACATAAAGTGTATGAATCCCATGACCAAAATAGACATACATTCTGTCACTGTGTTATCTATGAAGAATTTTAGTGAAAATAAATGATTCCCCTTTTTGCCCCTCAAGGACCCCTGGAATCCACTTTTAAAACCACTGATTTAAAGAAGGAGCCCAAAGACTCCCTTTGCTAAACACTAGGCATATTGTTCACATGTCTTATGTCAGGGGTGGCCAACCCGCGGCTCGCGAGCCGC
>NW_026079074.1:0-1205 GCF_006386435.1 Epinephelus moara | reverse complement strand
TCTACCTATCTATCTATATATATATATATATATACATACATATGTATTTGCGCACATATACTTACCATAATCAGAGTTTGAAATGATAATTTAAATATCATGAAATGTTATGTGACACTACGCTGCATTTAACTTTATTTTGAAAGGACGAGCGCCGGGGTCATCGCCTGCCTGTCTGGCTGTACTGCGGCGCTCTCGGGAGTGGGGGGGAGGCAGGGAGACGACGGTCCGAGGTGGAGGGAGAGAGGAGGGTGAGAGATAGGTAGTCTACCTAAGCAAGGTTAAGTTTGATGCATTTTTTGTTCAAGCCTGTGAAAATGACCCTAATGTTAACGTTGATGTTCCCGCTGTCTCTTCCTCTCACTTTGATCACGCTGTTAACAAGCCATCACTTAGAGTTTCTCCAGCATTCCTCAGTGCTGTGTAAAGCTTGGATCGGGCCCAGGGGATCCAGTCCGACCCCACCCGAGCCCGTGCATCTTCTGTCCGAGCCCGGCTCGGCCCGTCCCTTTAACTGTATTTTTTTAAGGATACGAACGTGGACATTGAAGGCTGATTCCCACCTTTCTTTCCATGGCAAGCCTTTGTCATGTACCTCTTAAGTGTCGAGGTCCCCGTCTTTTTGTTGTCATATACCAGCATCGTGCTGCACTTGGTACACTCGACAAAGCCGACATACATGCTGTCACCGTCAACAACACACATGTGTGCGGACAGTGGCGCTGTAAAGGGGGGGCCATTTATTAATTTGCGACACCTGCTACCTGTGTACCACGCCCCCCCCTCCAGACAACATTGTCAGTGTAAGAGCACATTCAAGATCAACAGTATTCAACACACTTTTAATTGTTTTTATGTGTAGGTGAAGACAAACCTGAAGAACAGGCAGCACCAATGGGCCACCTCATACGACAGAGCCTGAGAGCTGTTTTTCAAAAAAAAAATAAAGTGCTCTCAGCCAGGCTGCAAACTGTGTTATTAGATTAGGCTACAGTTGTGTGTATAGTTGTGCTACAGTTGTGTGGTGAACAAATAGTGTATTTATAAAAACATTCAATTTTTAGGTTGTCATAATTTTACATCAAACCCCCCCACTTCCAGAATATCTGAGGTCGGCTGAAACTGTCAGCTCATTTAAATCAGGGCTTAAAACATTACTATTTACTGCAGCGTACCAGTGAACTAGATATGTAACTTATTGTTAG
>NW_026079073.1:9271-12158 GCF_006386435.1 Epinephelus moara | reverse complement strand
CTTTATAAATAAAATTGAAATTGAAATTGAAGTTTGTGGTCAGAGAAGGGTTGATGTGCTGTTTCTGCAGGAAACACACAGTGATCCATCTGACGAGACTGACTGGGGTTTATGGTGGGACGGTTTCTGTAAGCTCAGCCATGGCACTAACTTCAGTGCTGGTGTAGCTATTTGTTTTAAAACTAATGCTAATGCTAATGTGCTCTCCTGTAGTGAGGTGGTGCCAGGCCGGCTGCTGCTGGTTAGGGCAGAAATTGATGGGTGTGTGTTCTGTTTTGTTAATGTCTATGCTCCTAACATTGGATCAGAAAGGGTGGCTTTCTACAGCCGGCTGAAAGATGAGCTGATGGTCTTCCATCAAGACCAAATTATCCTTGGCGGGGATTTTAACTGCACCCTGGACTTTACCACAGACAGGATAGGAGAGGAACCTCACCCACCTTCATCCCGGTCTCTCAGCTCTGTTATCTCCCACTGTGACCTGCTAGATACCTTCAGAATAAAACACCCTCAGTCCAGACAGTACACATGGGTCAGAGTCCATAACAACACAGTCTGTGCAGCCAGACTGGACCAGCTTTACCTCTCCAAAACCCTCAGTCCTAAATTGGTTCAGTGTACCACCACTTTGTCAACATTGAATTAATTCTGTCGCCAGGTGAGAGGGTTAAGTCCTGCTGGCATTTTAACAATAAGCTCCTCCATGACAGCATCTTCTGCCAGGGCTTTCAGGCTTTCTGGGAGCAGTGGCAGAAGAGGAGAGCAGACTGCGGTACCTTAAAACTGTGGTGGGAGGTTGGCAAGGCTCAGATCCGTGTGTACTGTCAGCAGTACACTGCTCACTCCTCTGCTCGCCTACAAGCAGCAGTTAGAAACCTGCAGGCTGACATTAAGACCATTGAAGAGGGGTTACAGCGGAGCCCAGATCCCACCACTGGCCCAAAGCTGCAGGAGAAGAGGATGGAGCTCAGTTCGATCCTGCAGGAGAGAGTGAAGGGAGCCTTGGTCCGGTCTCGCTTCCTCCAGCTGAAGGACATGGACGCCCCGAGCTCCTTCTTCTTCAACCTGGAGAGGTCGGCAGCGCAGAGGAAGCTCATGTCCTGTCTGAAGCTCCCAGACGGCAGGATAACCACTGATCCGGCTGAAATGAGGAGCCACGCTGTGGACTTCTATGCAGACCTGTTTGCAGCAGAGGACTGTAGCCTGGAGGGCCGTGTGGAGCTCCTGGAGGGTCTACCTCAGCTCAGTCCAGAAGAAACGGCTGCTCTGGACTGTGAGCTGACCCTGGAGGAGTTAACTGATGCTGTGGGTCAGATGGCTTCAGGTCGGGCACCGGGGATCGACGGGCTGTCCGCGGACTTCTATAAGAAGTTTTGGAACATTGTGGGACCGGATCTTCATGCAGTGCTGCTGGAGAGTCTGAGGACAGGATCTCTCCCTGGGTCCTGTCAGAGAGCGGTGCTTTCCCTGCTCCCAAAGAAAGGGGATCTCGCCCTTTTGAAAAACTGGAGGCCAGTAGCTCTTCTCTGCACGGATTATAAGATACTGTCCAGAGCTCTGTCCAACAGGCTGAAGGACTTTCTGGGGACTATCATACACAGAGACCAGAGTTACTGTGTCCCAGACAGGACAATAATGGACAATGTCTTCCTGATCAGAGACGTCATTGATGTGTGCCATGTGTATGATGTGAACTGTGGTGTTGTGTCTCTGGATCAGGAGAAGGCCTTTGACCGGGTGGACCACTCTTATCTGTTTGCTGCACTCAGGGCTTTTGGTTTTGGTGATGGGTTTCTTTCTTGGCTGGGTTTGTTATATCACGGTGCACAGTGTCTGGTGAAGCTGGGGGCAGGGCTGAGTCGGCCGGTCCCTGTACAGCGAGGGATCAGACAGGGCTGTCCCATCTCCGGCCAGCTGTATAGCTTAGCTGTTGAGCCCTTGCTGTGCAGGGTGAGGGGTCGGCTCAGCGGGCTCTCACTGCCTGGGTCCTGTGGCGCTGAATGTCCCCCTGCACTCTCTGCTTATGCAGATGATGTGAACGTTTTCATCACCAGCCAGGGGGACGTTCGGTGTCTGCAGGACTCCCTGTCCCTGTATGAGAGGGCCACGTCTGCACGGGTGAACTGGGCTAAGAGTGAAGCCCTCCTGCTGGGAAGGTGGAGGGATCAGGTGGTGCCCAGTCTACCTGGAGGCCTTGAGTGGGGGAGGGAGGGTTTGAAGGTGTTGGGGGTGTTTTTGGGTACAGAGGGTTTTCAGAGGAAGAACTGGGAGGGAGTTAAGGAGAAAGTGTGCACTCGGTTGTCTAATTGGAAATGGTTGCTGCCCCAGTTGTCGTATAGGGGGAGGGTTCTGGTTGCCAATAACTTAGTCGCCTCGACTCTCTGGCACAGACTCGTCGCCTTGACATCGCCTAGAGGACTGATGGAGGAGGTTCAGAGGATGATCATGGACTTCTTCTGGTCCGGCCATCACTGGATTAAGGCAGCGGCTCTCTACCTGCCAACAGCCGAAGGAGGGCAGGGACTGATTGACATTCAGGCCAAGATCTCCTTCAGACTTTGGACTGCACAAAGACTGCTTTACAACTGTGGCCCAAGCTGGCTGGATACAGCTCGCGTGCTGCTGAGGAAAGCCGGACGCTGGAGCTATGACAAACAGCTTTTTCTTCTGCAGATGGAGGGAGTGGATCTCTCTGGCCTNGTGCTGCTGAGGAAAGCCGGACGCTGGAGCTACGACAAACAGCTTTTTCTTCTGCAGATGGAGGGAGTGGATCTCTCTGGCCTCACCCCGTTCTACAGCTCAGTACTGCAGGCCTGGAGGATCCTCAGACTGTCCCGGGCTGGGGAAGAGACTGCAGGCATGTGGGTGTTTGAGGAACCTTTGTTCC
>NW_026079073.1:0-7769 GCF_006386435.1 Epinephelus moara | reverse complement strand
TTTTTCTACCGTTTTTTCCCCGTTAAAGGGTTTTTTGGGGAGTTTTTCCTGATCAGCTGTGAGGGTCATAAGGACAGAGGGATGTTGTATGCTGTAAAGCCCTGTGAGGCAAATTGTGATTTGTGATATTGGGCTTTATAAATAAAATTGAAATTGAAATTGAAAGTTTTAACACTTCAACTGTTTACAGTGTTAACATTTCAACTACTTACAGTGTTAACATTTCAACTGCTTACAGTGTTAACATTTCAATTGTTTACAGTGTTAATATTTCAACTGTTTACAGTGTTGAGGCTTCAACTGTTTACAGTGTTGAGGCTTCAACTGGTTAAAGTGTTGACGCTTCAACTGTTTACCGTGTTAACACTTTAGCGTTTTCTGTTTTCAGCTGGTCACAGTTTTCAGCTCTTACGCTTCCACTGCTTTCAGTGCTCTGACTGTCTCTGTCTCTGTCTCTGTCTCTGACTCTGTCTCTGACTCCGTCTCTGTCTCTGTCTCTGACTGACTCTGACTCTGTCTCTGACTCTGTCTCTGTCTCTGTCTCTGACTCTGACTCTGATTCTGACTCTGTTTCTGTCTCTGATTGACTCTGACTCTGACTCTGACTCTGTCTCTGACTGACTCTGACTCTGACTCTGTCTGTCTCTGTCTCTCTCTCTGTCTCTGACTCTGACTCTGACTCTGACTGACTCTGACTCTGTCTCTCTCTCTGTCTCTGACTGTCTCTGTCTCTCACTGACTCTGACTCTTTCTCTGACTGACTCTGACTCTGTGTCTGTCTCTGACTCTGACTCTTTCTCTGACTGACTCTTATTCTGTCTCTGTGACTGACTCAGTCTCTGACTGACTCTGACTCTGTCTCTGTCTCTGACTGACTCTGACTCTGACTCTGACTCTGTCTCTGTCTCTGTGACTGACTCTGACTCTGTCTCTGTCTCTGTCTCTGACTGACTCTGTCTCTGACTGACTCTGACTCTGTCTGTCTGTGTCTCTGTCTCTGACTCTGACTGACTCTGACTCTGTCTGTCTCTGTCTGTCTCTGTCTCTGACTCTCACTCTGCCTCTGTCTCTGTCTTTGACTCTGTCTCTGTCTTTGTCTTTGACCCTGTCTGTCATTGACTCTGTCTCTGACTCTGACTCTGTCTCTGTCTCTGACTGTCTCTCTCTCTGTCTTTGACTCTGTCTCTGACTCTGTCTCTGTCTCCGTCTCTGACTCTATCTCTGTCTCCGTCTTCATCTCTGACTCTGTCTGTCTCTGTCTCGGTCTCTGACTCTGACTCTGACTGACTCTGACTCTGTCTCTCTCTCTGTCTCTGACTGTCTCTGTCTCTGACTCTCACTCTGCCTCTGTCTCTGTCTTTGACTCTGTCTCTGTCTCTGTCTTTGTCTTTGACCCTGTCTCTGTCTTTGACTCTGTCTCTGACTCTGTCTCTGACTGTCTCTCTCTCTCTGTCTTTGACTCTGTCTCTGACTCTGACCCTGTCTCTGTCTCCATCTCCATCTCTGACTCTGACTCTGTCTCTGTGTCTGACACTTCCACACTTTGAGACATTTTAAATGCCTCTGATCACGTGTCCTCCCGTGGTCGTTGACCCTAACCCGTTGATACCTCATCAATAAAGCATCAGAGTGATTTTAACAAAGACGCCATAACCTCCCAGATTTTCAGAAGGCGTGTCGACCTCCAGGTGAGTCAGAGCCCACCCACCCCCTCCATGTGGTTGCCATAGTTACCTGTGGCAGAACAGCAGCAGTGACATCATAGTGGCATCTGAGCCCCGTCCAGTGGGTGGAGCTCTAATGGGGACTGACCAATGAGGGTGAGGGGAAGCGGGCGGCAGGCCGGGGCGCAGGGCTGACGGGGTCATCTGAGGTTGTGGTTGGTGGGCAGTTCTGGGTTTCTGACCCCAGGAGGGCGGGTTCAGGGACCTCCGACTCGTCTTGTGTTTGGGCTCAGAGGCCATCAGCGCGGCGCCCGGCCAGGATTCCCTGACACCTGACACCTGACCTTTGACCCGCCTCCGATCCCGTAACACAACAGGAGCCTCTGGTTGCTTAGCAACAAGCTGTAGCGTCTTGCGAGGGACGGACGGGGTCGATGGAGGACGGCGCTGAGGTCGAGGACAGGGGGTGGGGTCAGAGAGGGGAGAGGATGGCTGCCCTTGCCCCAAAATCATTTTCTTTACACTCCCGAACATGTCCAACCAATCACAGCCCAGCGTCAGTCATGTCCAATCAGAGCTCAGCTACAGACCGCAGGAACCTGCTGACCAATCAGTCGTCAGATCATCCAACGAGAAGGTGATTCAAAGAAACTGCTTCAATGTCCACCCTCGTTAACGTCCACAGTCTTAGTTGTTCCCCGTTCCTGTCTCCTGTCCTCCAGACTGTCTCTGATTGGCTGCCTCAGGTCCCTGAGAACTTTGTCCAATCAGCAGCAGCCGTCTCAGGACGTCCACATGTTGACTGTTAGACTCTGAGTGTCTCTGAGTGTCTCCTCGAAACAACCCCGCCTCCCACACCCACACACTCTCTGCCCTCTGATTGGCTGCTGCCTCATTCCAGCCCCTGCCCACTCACTGTCAGCCAATAGGAACACTGCAGGGGAATTCTCCTACCGCCCACTCAGAGTCAGTCTGAACACAGAGTTTCATTCATTCATGTATTCATGTGTTCAGTCAGACTCAGACAGGTTCAGACATCAGCTGATACTGTAAATAAATAACTGTTTATATATCAGTGATTAATTATTATGAATCAAACTGAAACATGTTTTTACACCCAACTACTATTATTATCACATTAATTCATTTATATGTCAGTAATTTATATAATTTAAGATCCGACATGTTTCTAATCTCCTGGATGCTGCAACATATTAACTACAGACATTTATCAATATATGAATCAAACTGAAACATACAAACTCTTTATCAGTAATTAATGTTTATGACACAGATTTATTAACTAATCAGAAAGTAATTAACTGAATATGATTCAAACTGAAACATGCTTCTATACCTGCTGACTGAGATCAAATTCACTATTAATAAATCAGAAATTAATATATGAAAAATGAATTAATATATGAGAGTAATTAATATATGAAAATTATTAGTATTTCAGAATTTCACTAAACAAAATAAATAAATAAGATAACAGAGAATAATTAAAATATCAGAGTTTACTGAATATGACAGAGTTGTATTTACATATCAAAAAATAAGAAATATATTAGAAGTTAATTAAAATATTAGAAGCTATTTGACACATCAGAGGTTTTTAAATAAATTAAATATATATGAATTTATTTATTGATAAATCATGAAATAATAATTTTTTCAGATAATAAATATTTACAAATAATTCATCAGAAACTGATTAAAATATAAAAAATGTTTAATACATCAAAATTCATTATCATTATTATTGTTGTCATTATTATTATTAGTATTGTTGTTGTTGTTGTGTATGGTGGTGTTTACACAGTCTCATTGTTAGTTAATATTTGTTTACATTTTTCTGTAAAAGCAAACATCAACATCCACAAAAAGTTTCTGAGGAGAATTTCAGATCTTTCATAAACAATCATCAACTATTTGTTTTTATGTATTTATATATTGTTGCTGTTGTTGTTGTTGTTGTTGTTGTTGTTAGATCGGAACCTGGAGGGTTTCCAGCTGAGGGCTGGGCTGTGACATCATCAGTGGGTGGGTCTTATTCTACAGTTAACAGGTGATCAGTGCGATCCAGCATCTTCGTAGGACCAATCACTTCTGTCATGTCATGCCCCGCCCCCTGTTGATGACACAGCCCTGTTTACATTGGTTCTGATCCAAACTGGTGGGGATGTAGCTGGTTCTCACCTATAAGTTTCTAAGAGTCCTGAAAGGACCGGTTTAAGAACCAGGGTCAATCGATCTGTTGTGGAGACGGCCTGTGTTTGGGAATATTGACAGATAGACGTTCCGCTGTCTCTGAATCAATACGTCCTCTTTGTGTCTTAATCTGGCGTCCACACCATGAGTCTGTTCTCGCTGCTCTGAGATCAGCTGACGGTGCTCTGAGTGTGTGTGGTATGTAGGACAGTGGTGTGTCACACTGGAGTTAACCTCCGCTCTGAGGGAACTGAAGTAATCTGCTCAGGAAGAGGTCAACGTCCACCACAGAACCCTCAGGGTTCTACAACAACAGACAAGTTCTACAACCATAGACACGTTCTACAACCACAGACATGTTTGACAACCACAGGCATGTTCTACAACCATAGACACGTTCTACAACCACACACACATTCTACAACCACAGGGACATTCTACAACCACAGGCATGTTCTACAACCACAGACGCGTTCTACAATCACAAACACGTCCTACGACCACAGACACATTCTACGATCATGGACACATTTGACAACCACAGGCATGTTCTACAACCATAGACACCTTCTACAACCACAGGCACATTCTACAACCATAGACACGTTCTACAACCATAGATGCGTTCTACAATCACAGACACGTCCTACGACCACAGACACATTCTATAATCATGGACACATTTGACAACCACAGGCATGTTTGACAACCACAGGCATGTTCTACAACCATAGACACGTTCTACAACCAAAGGCACATTCTACAATCATAGACACGTTCTACAACCACAGACACGTTCTACAATCATAAACACGTTCTACAATCATAGACACGTTCTACAACCACAGGCACGTTATACAATCATAAACACATTCTACAACCACAGTCATATTCTACAATCATAGACACGTTCTACAACCACAGACACATTCTACAACCATAGACACATTCTACCACCACAGACACGTTCTACAACCATAGATACATTTGACAACCACAGACACATTCTACATCCACAGACACGTTCTACAACCACAGACACATTTGACAACCACAGGCATGTTTGACAACCACAGGCATGTTCTACAACCATAGACACGTTCTACAACCACACACACATTCTACAACCACAGGGACATTCTACAACCACAGGCATGTTCTACAACCATAGACGCGTTCTACAATCACAAACACGTCCTACGACCACAGACACATTCTACAATCATGGACACATTTGACAACCACAGGCATGTTCTACAACCATAGACACCTTCTACAACCACAGGCACATTCTACAACCATAGACATATTCTATAATTATGGACACATTTGACAACCACAGGCATGTTCTACAACCATAGACACGTTCTACAATCACAGACACTTCCTACAACCACAGACACATTCTATAATCATGGACATATTTGACAACCACAGGCATGTTTGACAACCACAGGCATGTTCTACAAACAACCACAGGCATGTTTGACAACCACAGGCATGTTCTACAACCATAGACACGTTCTACAACCACAGGCACATTCTACAATCATAGACAGGTTCTACAACCACAGACACATTCTACAATCATAGACACGTTCTACAATCATAGACACATTCCACAACCACAGACACATTTGAAACCCATAGACACATTCTACCACCACAGACACATTCAACAACCACAGACACATTCTACAACCACAGACACATTCTACAACCACAGACATGTTCTACAACCACAGACACATTCTACAACCACAGACACATGCTACAACCACAGACACATTCTACAACCACAGACACGTTCTACAACCACAGACACATTCTACAGCCGCAGACACATTCTACAGTCACAGCACGTTCTACAATCACAGACACTTCCTACAACCACAGACACATTCTATAATCATGGACATATTTGACAACCACAGGCATGTTTGACAACCACAGGCATGTTCTACAACCATAGACACGTTCTACAACCACAGGCACATTCTACAATCATAGACAGGTTCTACAACCACAGACACATTCTACAATTATAGACACGTTCTACAATCATAGACACATTCCATAACCACAGACACATTTGAAACCCATAGACACATTCTACCACCACAGACACATTCAACAACCACAGACATGTTCTACAACCACAGACACATTCTACAACCACAGACACATGCTACAACCACAGACACATTCTACAACCACAGACACGTTCTACAACCACAGACACATTCTACAGCCGCAGACACATTCTACAGTCACAGACACGTTCTACAACCACAGACACATTCTACAACCACAGACACGTTCTACAACCATAGACACGTTCTACAATCATAGACATGTTCCCTCAGTGTGTTCATGGTGACAGAGAACATGACTCCATCATCCATCAATCATCATTAGCTGTAGTAATCATTGTTCGAGTTGTATCTGTTCCCTGCAGCTGTCTGTCCACATGTCTCTGTCTGTCTGTCTGCAGCTAACTGTAGGTGAGACACCTCCCCACAGTGGCCACACCCACCAGTGAGTCATGAATAACTTACCTGTCATCCCCCGACAGGCTGAAGATGGTTTCGTCCAGACTGAAGGCTGCTGGAGTTTGAATGGGGGTCAGAGTGGGATGGGACGGTCCAGCAGGGGGGGAGCTGGGCTGAGAGTGGGACAGCCTGAGGACAGACTGAGAGGGACAGGTGAGAGAGACAGGTGAGACAGGCAGATGAGACAGGTCAGTATAAAGTATCGAAGCTGTTCACTTCATCCAAAGAAATTGCTTCGTACCCGTCCTGCAGAATCGACATCCAATCGTAGAGGTGGAGGGACGATTCGTGGGCGGGGCGAAGGAGGTGGAAGGGTGGATTCAAAATCCTGAGCTCCCATTGGCTCCTTGAGGTCCAGGAGCCGGATGTTGATTGGCTCTTGGTGTGTCGGAGAAGGCGGCCCACTGTGCAGCACAAGCCCCGCCCCCTCCTTGCCACTGATTGGCTGAGCCAGCAGGTGGGCGGTGTCCTGAGAGTGGTATGCACCTCTGTCTATGTCCCGACCGATCATCTCCAGGGACTCCAGCGAGTGGGCATGTCTCATGGTGTCCATCACCCGCTTGAAGACTGCCCCTTCATGACGCTCCACAAAGTCCGTGCACGTCCATCGCCCGCGGTAGTACGGCTCGCCCCGCCCACCGCCGCCGGCCCCGCCCACCGCCAGCCTCACCACCCTGAACCTGGAGGAAGACCCCGCCCCCTGCCCTGAGGCATCGTGGGAGATGTATTTCCTCTTCAGAGAGGGCGTGGTCGGCTGGGAGGAGCTTCCCTGAGCGCTGCAGGAGGAAGAGGCTGCTGATTGGACGATGGTCAGGACCACACTGGGAGCTGATTGGCCAGCCAGAGTCTGGTTGATGTCTGAGGTCACACTGGTGATCTGGAAACCACTCCTCTTTTTACCACCGCTCATCCTCTCACTCACTCACACACACACACACACACACACACACACACACTACAGCCTCACTAAAACACAGAGAAAACAATGGTTAATGTATCTTATTAGGACATTTCATTAACCCTTTACACTCTATGCAGTAGAAACAGTCCTCAGTGTCTACACTGGGGGTTTTGTTTGTGATGTCATTTCCTGGAGTATCTTCAAATGTCTCTGTAATCTGCACAACCTGAGCTAAAGTTTGTTTGAGTGAATAATCAATTTTATTTTAAATGTCTTGACTATCACATGAATGACACATACAGACTGACAACCACACTCACATTGTCAGCTACGGACAATTTAGAGTCACCAATTAACCTGCATGTCTTTGGACTGTGGGAGGGAGCTGGAGCACCTTGAGGAATCCTACACTGACACAGGGAGAACATGTCAGAGCAC
>NW_026079072.1:7016-13972 GCF_006386435.1 Epinephelus moara | reverse complement strand
TATTTGTCTCAGACCACTTGATTTACATTATGCTATGAGGATATTATAAAATTTTTACTCAATTATACCAAAACAGTGTTGCCTACTGGAGCTTTAAATCGGTTTGTTTCCAGCTTTTAATTGATGTAATTGATATAAGTTATTCAAATAAATAATTTAGTGTAATTTAATCGTTTTATTGTTCTATAGCATTAGCTTTGTTCTTGACTCTTTTTTTATTTAAATCAGTTTGTTTCCAGTTTTTTCGCTATGTTTTTGTCATAGGCTAAAAATTTGAATGCTTTATAATCAAATATTTTTAATTGTTTTTTGTTGTTTTTTTGCTTGTTGAATGAATTCTCTATGGAAAACACTGTTCTGAATAAATTCATATGATTTACGATGAATATTCATAAATGTGTAACTAAATTTGTTAAAATATACATTTTGGTGTTATTTTGTTGTTTTTAAAGATATCACAACATAATTAATCCATTAATCTTTCAATTGGGTATTTATCATGAGGGATTATAGAGTTTAGACTCTAGTGGTCAAAATGACCACTCACGGCAGTTCTAGCAGTTAAGGAATTTCGGTTGTTCTAGTGTTAAGCGTGAGCACTGTAGCCAATAGTAGCAGACAAAGCAAAAAGAAAAAACCAAAATGACAGTAGAAGCTGCGTTTCCTTTTATTTAGTTATCCTCTTTTTTTTTTCTTTATACACCTGACGGCGTGAACGCCACAGCCGGAAAAGTCAACACAAATCATTAGCACAAGCTGCAAACGGGCTTAACTGAATACAAATACAGAAAATGTATACAGAGTATAGGCTACAGCTCAAGATGCGACTATAGCATTAGCGTGAGCACTGTAGCCAATAGCAGCTAAACAAAAAACAACCGCAACAGGCTGTGCATAATATTACTCATCGGTGTGCGTGAATGCCACAGCCGGCAACAGTAACAGAAAACAACAGCCAAAGCTGCGAACACAATGTCGAAAGATGACGTGAGCGTGAACACCGCTGTCAACACAATCAACAAGTGTACTAACCACTAGTTCCAGCGTTGTCTTTTCCTTCTCTTCCCATGAAGAAAGTCAGCGTGTCACAGCCCCTTGAAGCCCCTGAATGGAATAATTTCACACTGATCCAAGAAGAAGCGGATGCAACCACTCGTGCAAGCGAGAAGATGAAAAGGAACAGATCCTTCTTCTTCTTCTTCTTCTTCTGCTGCTTCTTCTTCTTCTTCTTCTTTGAAGTTTTACAGCGGTTGGCATCCGTTATGTTGCATTACCGCCATCTTCTGGGTCTACCTTGATCCTGCATCTTTCATTCTATTATATTCTTTTCATCAGTCCAGTTGTTGTTAGGTAGCTGATTAAGAATCACCTTCCTCCTCCATTCACTCCACACTCCAGTATGTTCTTCATTGTCTCTGTTGTCAGTCCTGTTGCTTTCATTCCCTCCACCATGTCCGCTCTTTCTCCGGTGTTCTTTCTGCATCTGACCATCACATGCTCCACTGTCTCCAGTTCTTGGCATCTGTCACATTGTCCTGTTGGATGTTTCCCTATCATGTATAATGTGCTGTTAAGATGTGTATGTCCTATTCTTAGCCTGCTGATCACCTTCTCCTCTTTCCTCCTCCCCCTCCTATCCTTGTACTGCCAACTTTATTGTGATGGATGTATAATTGTCTCCCTTTAATCCCCTGGTCCCACTGCTGCTGACATTTTCCAATTATCTCCCTCCATACAATACTCTTCCCCTTTGTTCTTGTTAGTCTAATCTGTATATCTACTGTATGTTTCCAAATAGTCGCCTGGTGGCAAATAGCCGCTGGGCACCTAGTAGCCGCAGGGGGGTTGACCCCATTTTGCGTATTAAACACCGTTTACGCCCGGGCGATTATTTCCTCATTCATTGCCTCATGGCTGTCCCTCCTTGAGGGACTGTTTGCACTTTTACGCACAGGTCGGTGGTGAAGTGGTGCACATGACTCGTGCTAAGGACGGACGGACAGCCATGTATCTAAAACAGGCGTGCTAAGGACGGACGGACAGCCATGTATCTAAAACAGGTAATACATCTGGCAAATATCCGTGATTGCCTAGACCCGCGTGTGTAAAAGTGCACACAATTCCGTGTCCTCTCACCGCGGATGCTGTGATTTGATGGCCCGGTACTCATTGTAGCCCACTCTTATAAGACCCAATGTTAATAATAATTATAAAAATAATAATAATAATAACAATAAGTTACTGTGGCCCTATATGCCATGTTTTTTAATAAAAATAACAGAGGAGTTCGATGAAAAACAGGTAATGTCAGCCTGAATCATTTGCGTGTGTCGCCGGTGAAAATCGCTGACATGCATGGGGAAATACGGCTTCTACAGGCTCCCCATAGCTTACTGTCAGGACTCAGGGACCAGAATTCGGGATGGCGGACCGTCGGAATGGCGATATTTCGGAGTGGCGGCCTGTAACCATTGGTTAAATGGCCTGTTCGGTTGGTATTCAGATAACTGGGGCTTTACTGGTATAATGCAATAGCACCACCCAGTGGTGAAAGCCTGTGTACACGAAAAAAATGACCCACTCTAAATGTTTAGAGATTTTTGTACAAGAACTCACCCCTACCTTACAGTATTTTTGCACTAAAAACATACTGGACAGGAACTATAACCAAATAATGTGAGCAGGGACCCACATAACCACTATATCTTTACCTTGCTTCTTCACTGCTGTATGTGTTGCTAATACTTCATATAACAAATCTTGTCTGCAGATGTTCCTGCCCTAAGACTGTGAAGCACTGATGTTGAGTCACTGCAGATTAGAGCCTTGTCTATTGCCCTCTNCTAGGAATTCTATCTATAACAATCAGTGTTGTCAGCTGTCAATTCCTAGTTTGAATTTCTAGTTTTTTATTTTATTTTTTATTTCAAATTTGCAAAAACACTATAATGTGGTAGGACATAGAAACATTCTTAACTTCTTCCTACCCCTTTGAACATGACACATACCATCTAACTTACTCACCAACTAATTTATTGTATTGTTTATATGCCCTATTTTTGTTATTTGTTTTTCTGTGTCTTTTTTTTAAACATGTTCTTCTGTAAACACACTTGAAGTGGCTCCTCTGTACCTAGCTCGTTGGGTGGCGGTGCTTTGGATGAGCTGGGCGCCTACTCTGGGGCTGGGGGTGAAGGCAGCGGCTTGGGCGGGAGTGAGCAGGACAAGGCTGCCGCTTGCTCCCCAGCAGCTAGGCTAACTTCACGTCGAGGTTGAGTCTCTGTCTCACCATCGTTACCATTGTCTGACTTGTTGCTGGTCGTGTTTTGCTTGAACCATTTTCGAATATCCATGGCGATCTCGTTAACGTTATTTGTGTTACAGGCTGTTAATGGTACAGCAGAAAGCTGCGTCCGGCTGGTGCAGCAGTCGCCAGGCTGGTAACTGCGCTGGATGCAAATGAGTAACATGCAGTCATGCGCACTTGTCATGACAGACAGCGTTGACAGTGACGTTACTGAAGAAAGGCAGGAATTTTATTTAATTACCATTGCATTAAAACTAAACTGGCAAATAGAATATGCACTTCACTATCAATGTGTTCTATATTGTTATGTCAACATTAATTAAAAAAACAACAAAAAAACATGAAAACAACATTTTTTTTCACTCTTTTCAACTGAGCATGCAAACACATAAAATAAGGGTGCAATGCATGCTTATGCACCCTCGTAGAACCGGGCCTGCGTGTCACACGGGGAAGAGGGAAGAGGGAAGGTGGCTGAGTTCCTCCAACATTTGCGGTTAGATTATCATATTTTTATATAGACAAAAAATATAAGCTGCTTCGGCTGATTTTTTTATGCGCACGTGCCCCTAAATATTTTTTACAGTTCGCACACACCTATTTTTAGTTGCAAATGCGAGTGAAATGCTCGCACTGTCGAGCGCTGTATCATATTGGACCTGGCTGGGAGCAACGCTCACGTCCTTTTCAAAGAGTGTACTGGCAGCAAAATAGGCTGAAGAAAATTCTTGCAGCAACTGGCAGAGGAGCTGAGAGTGGAGTTTGTGCAGGGGAAAAGGGCAGCACATGGAGCGAGTCTGCAGCAGAAAGAGGCAACAACCGCAACAGACACCGAAACGGAGGCAGTGCCAGGTTCGGAGAAGCTGCACCCAGAACAAAACCTCCGACACCTGCTGCAAATGCCACAAAGCTGTATGTGGTATCTGTCCCGGGAGAAAAGAAGTCACTTGTATTGACTGTGACAATTAGGCTAAATAGCCTAACTGAGGTGCTATACGTAGATGTAAGTAGTTCATATAAATCATTTAGTGTAATTCATTCCTTTCATTTGTTCTATAGCCTCAGCTTGAGTCTTTTTTCTTAATAGTTAAAGCTGCAGTAGGTAGAAAGCCTGAAAACAGTAGATTTTTGAGTCTCCCTCACCGCGCAGCAGCCTGATCCATCCCTCCCTCGCAGCCCCACACATACTCCCGAGGCTTGGCTCTCCCTCTCCGTGGAGAGCCCTCGGCTCCGCTCCCACGGCCGACCCTTGTGCCCTCCGGCTGGGCCCGGCCCCACCTCACCCTTCCCCTCCCTCCGGGGCTCCGGGGAACTGAGTTCTGTCTTCCTTTTTTTGGGTTTAGCCGTGTAGGCACTTGTAGCCACTGCTGGAATAGCTATTTTACCTGGTGCACTGTTCGCCATTGCCGCTTGCTCTCCCCTTCTGCCGGCGGCACGGGAACGCACATATGCAGTAGAACAGCCAATAAGAACGCAGTGGTCTGAGCTGACCTTTGATTGGTTGATGCACATCGGCACGATACTGATTCTTCAGAAGCTGAACATAGAGCCATGGTGAGGTGCAGAAACCTATTGTTTGTCTCAGACCACTTGATTTACATTATGCTTAGAGGATATTATAAAATTTTTACTCAATTATACCAAAACAATGTTACCTATTGGAGCTTTAAATCGGTTTGTTTCCAGCTTTTAATTGATGTAATTGATATAAGTTATTCAAATAAATCATTTAGTGTAATTTAATCGTTTTATTGTTCTATAGCATTAGCTTTGTTCTTGACTCTTTNTAACGCCGCAGGTCAGAGTATTGTTCCTCGTAAGTCATTATTGAAACGTGTTATTATGTATTGAGTATTGGGTAAAGCAGTCTATACTTTGCCTCAGCTGTATACAATAAATCAGCACAAAGAAAAGCAAATGTTTGGACATTTTTGCTGTGTTTGTGCACTTACACCAGCATCTGTGGGCCTACACTGGCACGCGTACAAGCCCTTCAGACCAGTATGCGCAGATAGTGACAAAGGAAGCCACTATAATTACAGAAAACAGAGTAGGGCTGACCACACTTCCCTGGGGTGTCCCATTCTCTACCCTATGCTGGCTAGACATCTCAGATTCCACTTTAACCTGTATGGATCTTCCCCTCAAAAAGTCCATGAGCCAGTTAAACATTCTCCCTCCTATTCCCAGCTTGTGCAGCTTAGTCATCAGGCCCTCTCTCCACATCATGTCATATGCCTTCTCTACATCGAAGAACACTGCTGCCACTGTCTCTTTATTTACCTGGGCTTTCCTGACATCATCCTCCAGGCAAAGAACTGGGTCCATAGTCCCCCTTCCCCTCCTAAACCCACTCTGATAAGGAGCCACCATACCTCTCTTCTCTAGGTAATACGTAAGTCTCTCATTGACCATCCTCTCCATCAGTTTGCAGACATTTGATGTCAGGGCAATAGGCCTATAGTTTGCATACTTCACCTCTCCTACCTCAGCTCTCAGGATTTTAGTTAGCTTAACTGGATCCATTTTTTTAACTCCCCCCTCTCCTTCAAACCTCACCACTATATTGATCACTTCTGACCTCCTTCTCTGTTCCTCCTCATTCTCACTGCCACTTCCATTACAACTACTTCCACTGTCCACGTCCTTACTACTATTACTTTTCTTCCTCTTCTTCACACTCTCTTTCACCTGCAAACCACTCTCCCTTTCGTTCTCTTCCTCATGTAGCTCCATGTCCTCACTAACCCCATCCCCTGCCATCCTGTCAGAACCTACAAGGAACCGTGTAGGAATCCCGTTCCGGGCCTATACAGGCCGTCGGTCGGTTTTCCAACACTGTGTTCCCCCTCCCTTCCTACTGCTAACGCTACCCCCTCCCACCGCCCGCACCCACAGTCAATATCTTGTCTAAGGAATAGATCCTCAGGTGACACCGGAACTTAAAGCTTCTTGGGGTCACATGAGGGTCAGAGGTGACTTTGTTGGTATATGTTCTCAACCCGTGCATGCGCAAGACGGAGATATCCAGTGCTTAAGCACCCCCTCTGCCGGTCAGTAGGGATGAAATAGAACAGAGCTTATTTTAAGGTAACTGAACCTAGAAATTAATTCACTGTAAAGACAGCTTTCTATCAGCACTACATCATGGTTATAATACCCATAATGTTGATAAAATACTGATTACCTGCTAACACAGAGCTAATTTTATTGTAATTGAAGCAATTCATTATTTAATTAATTAATTGTTCCCTCGGAAGAGCTGAGGAAAGTGGCTCGGGAGAGGACTGTCTGGGCTTCTTTGCTGAGGCTACTGCCCCCGCGACCCGGACCCGGATAAACGGAGGACGACGAGATGAGACGAGAGACGAATTGTAAAGACAGCTTACTATCAGCACTGGATAATGGTTAAATATAGGTTTATTGTAAAGGCAATATCAATATCCAAAGTATTCATACATAAATGATTTTTAAAAACCTAAACTTTATAGTAGATTACCAGTTATATGTCATCTGATCTACTTTTTGTGAATGTGTATCAGAGATCCTAAGATAAACATTTGGCCATACTTATGTCTGATTGGCTGTTAAGCGAGGCTAGACATTAGGTATAAAAATAAATATAATTAATAATAGTGAAGATGTAAAC
>NW_026079072.1:1540-6750 GCF_006386435.1 Epinephelus moara | reverse complement strand
ATGTTTCTTTCAGATAAAACACATTTTTGACTTGTGAATGAGTCAATGGAATTTCTTGCAATAATGAAAAAATACTGGCAATCATGTCCGCCTGGCACAAACCACATGTTTTGGACAGCTGTGAAGTGACAGAATGTCCCACCATCATGGTTCTTATATTGCCAGATTCCAGAGAGTCTCCCCACTTCATATATGGCAGAATATGTCATTTTCCAACTTGCTATGCTGAGATACATGTAAAAATTTAAGAATTTAGGCACACAGATTGTTGTGTTTTTTTCCATTGATATAAAAATTAATATAAAATACAAACACATAGGACATGGAATGATGGCAAATCTGGATAGCCCAGATTGTCCTGAAAAAAACAAGATATAGCATGTGTATGTAGCCTTTATAATGACTGTGATCGTTTGTGAAAAGGTAAGTTACGCTACGTTAATATTAAGATGTATAACTTATAGTAGTGAATTATCACAGTGCTTTTGAACGTTATCATTTCTTGTTAGTAACAGAAGTAGTTCTGTTTTCAAACTATCATTTCTTGTTAGTAACAGAAGTAGTTCTGTTTTCAAACAGTTAGAAAGGCAACCGGACGGATGGCGACATTATGCTAGCGAGGTAAAGTTAGCCAGTTAGCTAATTGGCTAACAATGTGGCAAAGTTAGCCAGTTAGCTAATTGGCTAACAATGTGGCTAGCTGCTTCAGGCACGTTTGGTTGAAAATGGTGGTTGGTGAGTTTTATTGTGACTTGAATTAATAAAACACAAAAGTGTGTGGTTAATGAAACTCAAGGAGGGATTTATTTATGATTGTGCGTGAAATTAATGGTGATAGTTTGGGTTGACAAAGCGAGACAGGGCCACTTGTTTATTTGAGGTGAGGGTTTATGTGCTGAAGCGATGGTGAGGGACAGGCAACAAAACCAGGTATTAGACGGGCCCCGGGGCTGTTAGCGCTGATGTCCACGCTGTACCACTTTTTCTCCGGTCAGGTAAGAATGGGTGAAATTCGGGACAGGGGTGTTGTCAGAGGGATTAGAAAGTAGAGAATGATTTAAAATAACATCAGATTGTGATCATCTGTTAGTAATATGCCAGATTGTAAGGGAGATACGAAGCTCAGCGTACTGCAGCGAAGTGTCTTTTTCTAGCTATTTTCTGTGGATACACAAATGAGACAGCGCTCATGTGAGAGATTGTTGTATTTAAATAGTGACTTTGCTGTTATCAACATTACTGTTACTGCTCCAGAAATATTAAGTTATATTTAAAAATTCCAAATCTAATGCCATTCTAATTTTAGCCTGTTTAAAAAATAAAAAAAGCAATTAATAGTAATGAAAAAGAACTAATGAAAGTATCTTAAAGAACCAAACCAATAAGGATTATAGTTTTTAGTTGCACTGCAACATATAAATAATGTTCTATGTATGATATTTAGAGCTGCAACTAATGATTATTTTTATAATCAATTAATCCGTCAGCTATTTTCTTGATTTTCGGTGCTTTTAGACACACCACACACTTGTCAGGTCTCTTGTTTTTGTGGGGTCTAGTCTCGTTGCCTTTAGAATAACACACACTTGTCAGGTCTCTTGTATTTGTGGGGTCCGGTCTCGTTGCCTTTAGAATAATAAACACTTTTGTCAGGTCACTCGTTGTTGTGGGGTCCGCGCCAAGTAAATAATATTGTACACATTTAATTACTTTATTTTCACTTTTTTGTCCATAAACTTGAACAAACTCCATGTATCACATGTGTCCTTGAACTTGAGGTTAGTTTGCTTTCTACCAGTCAAAGCAGCAGTTGGTCACAGGGTAGTTTATCTGTCAGACTTCACTTTTACTTGTTCTCAACTGAAACGATTAGAGCAGCAGACATATTTACTTATATATATTATATATTTATTTATACTCCATGTATGACACATGTCTTTGAACTTGAGGTCAATTTGTCTCCTACCAATCAAATCACTTCACTTACACACACTTTTCAGGTCTCATGTAGTTGTTGGGTCCATGGCAAGTGAATAACGCTGTGCACATTTAATTATGAGAGAGAGAGCACACACCATCTAATTGGATTATTGTTTTTCTCCAAATGATTAATGTACAATATTTTTCAAAAGTTTGAAATCACTGTAAAGTTCTTATGTTTTTTAGACTGATACATTTCATCTCCACAAAAGCAATTAATTTGACTATTTCTGACCATTTCAACATGAGCAGTTAAATGCGAGCCAACTCTTCAGGACAGTAAAGTAATGGCTGTTGAAATGGGACATTGCACTTTTCTTTGAATCATTTATTATTAATCTTTCATTTCAAGTTGTAGTACCAATTTTCAAATAAAATGTCTTGCCTATATGACTAAATAAAGTTAATGTTAAAGATGTTCAAATGCTTTTCAAATGCTTGTTCATGTGCAGATGTATACATTTGTGCATGTGTGTTTAACATATTTTTCTTTTTTTTTCTAAAGGGCTCAGATTACCCAGAACCCCAACCTCCGAAGAAAAATATTCAAACGACTATTTCCCTTGTAAACTACACGGATTCTAATGAATCTCAGGTATTGTGATGTTAATGCATTTGAGCATTGTCATGTATTCATCTTTTTTTCTTTACATCCATTGTTCTAAATTCCAATTACATACATGTCTTTTGGACACTCTAGACATCACATCCAAGTTCTGAGTCTCAATGTAGCCTCCCAGAACAGGATGAATATTCTGCCCCAAGGCTGATCTCAATCTGAGTCCTTGCCTGTTGGGTATCTGCAGATGTAGCGTCCGACTTTTATATTTCCCTGAATGTTTATTAAATATGTACCTGACAGATCTTATATTTAATAAGCTACTATTGAGATACTGGAGGTCCTGGATTAAGTTGATAAACTTCCTGATATGATATGGCTAAACATCAGAACCTGCTAGCTGATTGTTTGTATATTGCTGTGCTAATGATAAGTGCCTTCGGAGTTCGGCAAATTTGTGCAGTCTCAGTGTCAGAAATCAAAATTCAGTAACCGCTGTGCCCTGTACAAAAAAGAATACAGTATAATCTGGATCTGATTTGGATTAGATTCAATTTAGCCAATTCCAATCCTTTAAAGGGGCAAAAAGCGAAATCGTTTCACCACTAGGTTTGCTGTTGTGCACTGCCTGTAGACCAAAACAAAGTGCGTCATGAGCCACACCTCCCTCTACCTCTGCTAGACGAGACGAGTGGGCGGGGGGTGGAGAGCAGATGTTTTAGCCTAGCGGGCAGCCTGGCGGGCTTGCGGGCTGCTCGAGCTCCGGACATTAACCCATCCTGGTGTTTCCTCCGCAGCCTCCACTTCACCCAGCTTCACTCAGCTGCCTGATAAACCCGCTGCTTCTTCCCACTTTAACCTGAAGCGTTGTTTTAGCCTAGCGGGCAGCCCGCGAGCCAGCTGCCCGCTAGGCTAAAACATTGCTCTCACACACAGAGAAGAGGAGGAACGTTAGCGTTAGCTCCCGGTGTTAGCACTAGCCGAGATCCGGCGATGTCTCTGGCCGAGTCGGCTGTCACTGGCTACTGGAGTAACTTACAGCTATGGAGCGCTTCTACCAGCTCTTCTAGTCACTGAGCCTCACCTCCATCTCAGCAAATATATTACAAAAATGTAGCCTAGCATTTTACAATGCTAATTGAAAATGTTAGCTGGGCTGCCGGGCTAACTTACTCACCTAACACAACCGTAACGCCTGACCCATTGCTGGGACCAAGCCACTAATAACTCAAGCTCCGGACATTAACCCATCCCGGTGTTTACTCCGCAGCCTCCACTTCACCCAGCTTCACTCAGCTGCCCGATAAACCCGCTGCTTCTTCCCACTTTAACCTGAATAACAAACCAGGGCTCGGATTCACATGAACGTACATGAACACGCAGCCGGACCGGCTTGTAAACAAGGGGCTGGAGATCAACACAGAGAGAGGATGTGTGAGGTCATGCTATACTCCAGATGAAATTACACCTCTAGTTCTTCACATAGCAATTTTTTAATTCCTTCAATCTAGAAATGATGAATTTCGCTTATTGCTCCTTTAATATATGTCCGACTTGGTCCTGATATTGTTCCCTAGGTCAAGCTCAGGACAGCACAGGATTCACTAGGGTGTGACTAATACTTCATAATTTATATTTTTTTTATAATTTCTTTTTTCTTCTGGTTTTCACAGAGTCAAGTCTCATTTAATGAGGGGGAAGAGAACGAGACAACAATTCCAGATGTGAGCCACGTCGATGCAGCACCAAAGCAGGACACCATGACACCTCCACAAGCCCATTGCAGCCGATCACCAAAAAAAGACAGAGGTAAAGTTTTTGGTCAAACTTCTTACTGTATGGTTGATGTACTGTTTGAGAGTCAGTGTGCTTTATGGTGCTGCACTGTGACAAACAGAGCTCAACTCAAAAATATTGAGTGACAATGATAAACTCTTTTTTCATTCACCCCTTTTCAACTGAGGCAGGTCCAGGGCTGGTTCAGAGCCAGGCTAATTTAGAACCAGTTAAGAGATTAACCATGAGATTCTCCATATGTAGTCAGTTTATCCAAATGATGTCTGTTAAGAAAGCTGAAGTGTTTTGGAGATGTGAGGGGCTGCAGGCCGGTGTTGCATCATATTTGATTACCCACCAGATCTTGCAACCAACATCGTTTGAGCAAGTACTTGGATCCTTTACTCAGTGGCACAATTCACCCCAAAATCAAAAGACATATTTCCCCTGGCCGATAGCGCTGTTAATCCATCTCTGCTGTTTTGGTGTGTGGTGCAGAGATATCGGCCATAGAGATGTCTGTCTTCTCTCCAATATAATGGAACTGGATGGTACTAGTCCTGTGGTTCTTAAAGCACCAAAAATACATACAAATAATGCAACATCAGTGTCTCATTACAGAAGTCAAGACCTGGTTACACAAGACGCCAAACAGCTCACAACTAGGTGGTAGATTATCTTGAGTGACTAGGTCATGATTTCTGGAAAGACACACGGGGGTGAGTGTTTCAAATGTAATTTTTTTGGTGCTTTGAGCGCCACAGGACTGGTGCTATCTAGTTCCAGAGTTGGAGAGAAGACAGACATCTCTGTAACCGATATCTCCAAAACTCTGCTGTTCACACTAAGGTAATCTAGATTGATAAATGACACTAAATGCCAGAGAAAAATATGT
>NW_026079072.1:0-1140 GCF_006386435.1 Epinephelus moara | reverse complement strand
CTCACCAGTTACCCACCGGCGTACAGCTTGACATCAGCGTGGCGCTGATTGGCTAATCGCTAGACCCCCGGCGTTCATTGGTCCGTCCATCGTTTGGACGAGATAAATCGCAAATTCATTGAAGTATGCCAGACCAGAGATGCAAGCCTACTCAGTTGAGTGGGCGGGGTCTATGGTCTGGAACCAGGCTACCTCACTCCACTTGTTTTACTTCTGTCAGTGGATTGCGCACAATGTGGGGAAGTGGAATTAGGGTTAAAATACCATTTACAAACACAAAACCAAAAATTTTCTTTCTGTCTATGGATCTCTTCCGCTCTGTTTTAATACTATGGACAGCATTGCACCCACACAGGCACTTGCTAATTTATCCTTGGCCTTTGTTCCTCAAAAAATGCTCTCACAGAGAAACAGAAATATTCATATCTATTTGTGTTGATTGTTTTACAGGTCGTCGACCTTTAAAGAGAAGGATGTGGGACAAAGAGGAGATCCGTGCTGTCGAGATGCACATGATGTCCTTCATCACTTCATGTCGTGTTCCTGGGAAAAGCGACTGTGATAAGTGCCTTGAACTCAAAAAAGTAGCTCTCAAAAACAGAGATTGGTTAGCCATAAAGTTCTACATTAAGAATCGAATCACAGCTCTCAAGAACAAAGTTTAAAATGATCATTTAATGTCAGCAACATGTTCAATTGTTTCCTTCATACATTGCTTTGTTTGCAATGCAATGACATTTGGATACTGTTCAGTGTTCTGCTAGATGAATTATTGTTGTGCAACAATAGGTATGGTTGTAAATCACCAGCTTCATTACAATACGATATTATATCAATTTGTTTGGATGACAATATGATGTTTGCCGATTTCACAAAGTCTGTCACGATTCGATTTCGATTCGATACGATTCAGCAGCCTGCGATCGATATGACGCGATATTATATTATTTGACCATTTTATTTCTGAGCTCTGTTTGTTGTTTGAGCGGAGGCGCACTTGCCCAGAAATGGTGCAAGATGTGCTATGTGAATTTCAAAATAAAGGTGTATCTTTAAGATTACGATATGGATCAATGTTTTCATTTTGCGTTGATGTAATCGGATCGTTAAAGGCACTGTATGTAAGAATGTGGCCAAAAC
>NW_026079071.1:0-2400 GCF_006386435.1 Epinephelus moara | reverse complement strand
AGTTTTTGTAGAAGGTTTAGACTTTTACACTACACTACCGACCACTGGTCTTTGTTCCAGAAAGGAATGCAGTGTATTGTGAGCGCGTGGCCGGTGAGTTATCCACCAAATGAAATACAATCAATTTGCTCTGGCGAGCACAACAACAAACTGCAATCAATGATCAGAACATCAAAACAGACACGGCAGTCCTTTATGTTTGCAGTCACAGTTTAGATCACACACTAAGTATAAAGTCTCTGCCCAGACTAAAGCTCTCTTACTTGGGTCGCTTGGTAGGATAGAGCGTGTCCCCTCCGTTGCTCTGGGATGAGTGCGCGGGGCCGCTGTAGCGTCGTACAGTGGGATGAAAGGGGCTGTCCTTGGTGTCTTCTGAAGAAAGGGTTTTCTCCAAATTCTGCAGATGCTGACAAACGGCGGGGTTCTTCTGGTTCTCTGTGGAGTGTTAAAACAAAAGAAAAAAGGTGACAGCCTGGGTCAGTTGAATTCAAAAGTTTGAAGTACTCCCTAGAAGTAACTTGCGCACAAAAAGCTTTTGGCTTTCTTCCAGCAGCTCGTCACACGGGGATTGCGAGGGTCGTCAGCACGCGGCGGCTGTGACGTCAGAGGGAATTCCACCTGACTCCACCTGGATCTGGCTGCTGTCGCCCAATAGGGAGCAAGAGTTTGAATTTTGGAAGTGATTTACACCTTTGACAGTTACTGGACTGATGGAGGCCTGGTGCATTTCCTTTGTTCTCGGACACGCTGGTTTTGTGAAGGCCTCTCTATTGTTTAAAACACAACCTGATCTTACAGAAATACGTGAAATGACCACGACCTCTTAACACCACATTCCGTGGTGGCAGCACGTAATGGGTTGAAATTATGTGCCAGTACCACGGAATCAATGCCAATGTAGAGTCAGCACCCCCAGTTGTTGACTAGGAGCCATGTAGAATCTTCATACTGACATTACTGACATATGTTACTCTCCAGGTTGAGGCCTTTCCAATGATGTATTTGGTTTAGCTCTACGACAAAGTTTTGATTTTTTTCATTTTTTGGACACGCCATGCCAGGTCAAGTTTCAGAGAGCACCAGTGTATAAAATGATTTTTTTTGTTTTGTTTCTTTGCTTGTTTTTTTTTCTTTTTTACTGTAAATAGTTACTAAAATGAGTCATCCTCAGAGAATACAATACTACTAAAAAGTAAACCAATAATAACAATAATGAAATAAGCAAAAATAATATTAAAATTATATTGAAATTTTAAAATATATTTACAGAGTGGAATGGGAGCTGTAACGCAACTATCTGACAGCGGGCGGCAGTAGCTCAGTCCATAGGGACTTGGGTTGGGAACCGGAGGGTCGCCTGTTCAAGTCCCCGTCCGGACCAAAATATGGAGCGTGGACTGGTAGCTGGAGAGGTGCCAGTTCACCTCCTGGGCACTGCCGAGGTGCTCCTGAGCAAGGCACCGAACCCCCCAACCGCTCTGAGCGCCTGTCATGGGCAGCCCACTCTGACATCTCTCCACTTAGTGCATGTATAGGTCCTGTTTGTGCATGTGTGTGTTCGGACCTGTGTGTAATTGACAAACAGAGTGAAAAAATTGAATTTCCCCTTGGGGATTAATAAAGTATATAAAACTAAAAATTAAAAAATTAAATGAACAATTAGCCGCTGAGAGGGTACATAGGGATCTGTCCGACACGCTGAATCCAAAAACTGACATGTGTGTTGATGCATTTCTTTGGACATTTATTTTAACCCGCAGTTAAAATCAATACAACACTGCATGACAGGTGGATATTTGCTTTAGGTTAAGTGATTGGATTAAATTATATTGCGGTCAACAGAAATTAACAGCTCCTACTCCCTCTCTCTGACAAACAAAAAAACCTGAATGACAAGCAGGTGCAGGTGACACAACTCCCCCCAGTGACCGAGTGACAGATGTGCAAACAAAAACACTCCTTGCTCCCACATTCCGGCCCCGAATTATTATAACAGAATAATTACAGCACGAAGCAATTCATGTAGGATACATACAAATGATCATTGTTTTTTTTGTTTCTTACATTTTTTTTAATGATCAAGGTGAACAGATTTTTCCCTCTTTTTTTCATATCAGTACACAGTTCAAAGTCCAGTCTGACTTCAATGTCTGACTTCAGTGTCTGATCTACCGTGTCCTTCTGATGTCTCTTGGCCAGAGGTTACTAGCACATGGCCAATCGAGACCTCGTAAGTCATGCTTAAAGTCAAGTCATGTCCGGAACAAGCAAAATTAAAAAGTAATCCATTAGGAAGAAAAAACAAGCAAAGTCAATGAGAAATCCATCAGGACTCCCCAGCTTCCTGAAGAAGACAAACCTTTGTGACAGGCCTATCGAGACAGTTTGTCTTGGTCTTGA
>NW_026079070.1:0-2114 GCF_006386435.1 Epinephelus moara | reverse complement strand
ACACAACCAGAGTATCTGCTGCTCTCTTTTCCCTTGATGTTTGTTTCCAAACAGAAACGCAGCATGAAATTATTCAGAGTGAAACCACTGAATCAGTCTATTGGTCAGAACGACTGTGTGAAAGGCTGAAGAGGGAACGGCTGTACTTACTCACAGACCGACGCTTATGGATGAAGACGAGCAGCTTGATGGACTGATTCAGAGATAAATGTGTTCCTACAGAGGTTTTATACAACAGTGTTGCTGCATGTGTTTCTATTTGTGTCTCTGAGTGCTGTCAGTGAATGAAGACGAGGAAACAGAGAAGACGTCTTTTCAGTTTGTGTCACAGAAGACGAGGAAACAGAGAAGACGTCTTTTCAGTTTGTGTCACATTCACAAATGTTTGCACGTATGTTCATCCAGTATCTAAACTTTGTGACCTGTGATTGTGACAGCTGAAAGTTTAGTTTGTGTTTGGCAGCTAAAAATATTCTGAAGAATCTGGATGATTTGTGATACGAGCCTTTTGTCCTCTGGACAGTGTTGGGCAGTAATAGATTACTTTTTCCCATATCGAGTGGTGTAACTAATTACTAATTTAATTAATTAATTTCAGTAATAATATTACAGTTACCCCAAAACCAACCTTACATTTATTATCACATCACTACTGACGTGAAATACAACATCACATCAGCGGACTCATCACAAAGCAACGAGCTCGTTGGAAACTTTTACCTCAGCAGCTGGAAATATTCCATCACTTTGATTCTGTCGGGAGGAAAGATGACAAGAACACTGTCGCTGCAGGTCGTCAGACTAAAACTCCTCCACTGCAAAAAACACGTCCTCAAACCTCCGGTCTGAAACACCTCAGCTACTACGACCGACAGCACAACAACGTGAAGCTCCAGGAAATACACCCCACCAAAGGTGAGCCCTCCTCAGCTGCAGAGGTCGGCTGTAGCGCTCCACTGGCTAAACAACCAAAACTGGATTTTACTGGTGGACAGCTNCTGAAGAGAGCATGACTTCAGCTGAGACACAGAAAGAGTAACAGTAGTAGCTGCAGTCTGCATCATGCATCACATCCCATAATCACACTGTGATATACAGTTTGTTGAATCATCCAAAGGGAGACTGTGGCTGGGAAAAGCTGCAGCGTCACTGCTGTCAGGTATTAAACAGCTTCACTGTGACTCAGTGTTCCCACAAAATAGTTTTTACTCTGCAGAAGGATTCTTATTAAATCAATGTGTTTAAAAATCACAACATCATATTGACAGCAGAAGCCCTTTCATAAACAGCTTTATGTCTCATCGTGCCTCCATATTCAATCTGTTCAGCTGCACAAAGAAAATAATCCTTCATTATTTTTCAATAAAAAACTGTGAAGCTCAAATCTCAATTTGATCTTTTAGTCTGTGTCGTTCATTTATCATTCTGCTCTCAGGTTTATAACCACAGATGATTATTATATTCACAAATGTGTTTCACACAGTGTTGCAAACAATCAGCTGACCTTCTCTTCAGAGGTCGTCATCGTCTTTGTTTGTCCAGATACTATGACAATACTTTTCATTGTGTCAGCTGCAGTTATGAGACCTGCTCTCAGAGATTGTACCGACCTTACAAAGGCTCCATTTTGATTTCTTTCTTCAGGTTTAAAGGATGAATTACAGAAATCACATTAACTGATCATCTCATTAAAGGATGAATTACAGAAATCACATTAACTGATCATCTCAGTCGATGGAAATCAATCTGGACAAGCTGGTCATTTTCTCCTCTGTGTTTCTTTCCTCCTTCTCTGTCCTTAACATCACATTTGTCCTTCAGCTGTGTGTGTTCTTGTAAACAACATGACAGCGAGTGTTCAGTGGTGAGGGCATTTCTCTCAAGCTGTGTGTGTGTGTGTGTACTGTATGTGTGTGTGTGTGTGTGTGTGTGTGTTGTCGGGGTCAAGAAGTTATCGGAGCAGTTGAGACCAGGGCTGCTGGTGAAGCAGATAAACTGTCCTTCATTCTCTCTGTGTTTCCTCGTCAAGTCAAACTTTATTGAACTCATCTGCAGTCGTGACAGACGTCACTCTTTGACGCCAGCGTGCACAGTAAAGGTGAACAGAGCTTAAA
>NW_026079069.1:0-1002 GCF_006386435.1 Epinephelus moara | reverse complement strand
TGCATTCAAGAAACTATATTAAACATTTAACAGACAAGAAAAAATGTTACTACAAAAAGCATCCACAAGTTTTTAATGAAAGACCAACAAGGAAAAAAATATTAGAAACTTGTGGATGCTTTTGGTAGTAACATTTTTTCTTGTCTCTGTTGTTTGTGCCTGTCCACACATAGACTCAAGTCTGCAGAATGTGGATAAGATATTTACCAAATGTTCTTAAACATTTGATATTTTCAAAGGAGAAACAATGGAAAATCCAAAGAGGAGTCTGGAGCACACGAGTCACTTAGTTGCGTATTTAATAGGTGCAAGGACTAATGTTTCGACGACAAGCGTCTTCCTCAGAGTTAAACCTTTGATATTTTCACATTAGCTTAATTATTTTAAATATTGATGTAAAATCTTGTAACAATTCTAATGTTTTTTTTTTCCTGTTTACGTCTCTCTGAGGATGCTCTCTTGTGGCATTGTGGTGTCTTTCTTGTTTAGCCAACAGGTGTTGTTGATTTTGACTGCCACCTCTGTTAAAAAGCACTGTGCTTTCTCTGTTCACAAACTCCCTGAGGAAGATCTGTTGATCGAAATGTTCCTTTAATAAAAAACAAGTTGTTCACTGGGAGTCTGCAGTGTGCAGACTTTTCTCTTTGTTCTGCTATGCATACCATTATCCCATATGAAATGGAGACAAAATTGTAAATGACAACGTAACATATCTTGCAATATTTGATACAGTAGATTAGAGTAGTACTAACAACTTCCTGAGATACTTAGACATAAGCATAATAAAGAGCAAACAATAAAGAGCAAACTATTGCATAATGTACAGCAGCAAAAAAAATATTAATCTACATCTTGTAGAGTCCTTTAATACACTACCAAAAAATAAGGGAACACTTAATCAATCATTACAAAATTTCTAAAACATTTACCTTTAATGTAGCTTGTGAACAGTCTGGGGCCACTAGGATATGTGTACAAGGGGCCCTGTGGGTGGTGGCTGTG
>NW_026079068.1:0-2283 GCF_006386435.1 Epinephelus moara | reverse complement strand
AGACGCCAAATACAGCCGATGGGTTCCGAGAATGGTCCGGGGTGTACCCCGCCTCTCGACCAATGTCAGCTGGGACAGGCTCCATGACCCCCAACATGATAAGCGGTTACGAACAATGAATGCCTTATTAATGCTCAGAATTTCACATAGCCTACAGCTTATTTAAACAAACAAGATGAAGCAGGTCGATGAGTGAATTCTAGTGGTGCTGAAAGTTGGATTTTTTTTATGTTTGTACAGAGCCAGACTAGCTGTTTCCACCTGTTCCCAGTCTTTATGCAAAGCTAACCTGAATATCTCCCAGCTCCAGCAGCATATCTAAGGGAGAGACATGAGACAGGTATCAAAGAGTGGTATCAATCTCCTCGTCTAACTTTTGCAAGATAAAGAATGGGTATAGTTCCCAAAATTAACTCATACTTGGTTAATGTTGCTCGAGAAAATAATCTGAATATCAAGTGTTATGCTGTTTTGGATATGGAAAACTATAAAGTCAAAACTTTTTCCAAAAGGGATCGATGGAACTTTTAGTCAGTTTCCATTTCTGGCCAAAATGCAACACATGCAGAATGTGGTTTCAGTGCTTCTACCTCTATTAATAATACTGCTACTATTACTACAATGTTTTTTATGGGATTGTTATGGTGCCTGTAGGTCAGTTCTCATCTCTGTGGAGGACAGACTCAGATAGGAGCCCTGCAGCTGATAAGGATTCAGTGATTCAGTGTCTTGCTCATAGTCAGCAGGGTGGATGCCTGCTGACATGAGGGTTTGAACAAAGATCATCCAGTTGAAGGTTGGTGTACTCCACACGATGACCTCCAAGCGCATGTTTGTGCGTGTGAGCTCTGACTCAGATTAATTAACCTCAACACAAATGGAAAAAGTTTTTCCCATGATGTAGGTGTGGATGTGATTTGCTTTCAACCTTGTCTCCAACGGGACAGAACACTTTCTACCCTTCAGGCTTTGGTATTAACACATACTTTCAGAGAGTGTCATTTAGTGGTCTACAGCTACAAAGTTTAGTGTTTCTTCTCCCTGAAAGTAGACACCAGTGTCCCTCGCAGCATTACTCATCTTGCCGGTCACAGCGTCTGGATTGCAGCTATTAACTGTCCTTGTGTAAGACATTCTGGTCGCAGGCCTCCTCCTGGCATGTCGTCACTTGACAAAGGAGGCAATATGCTTTAATGAGACTGGATCCCAGAGTGGAACTACATTTTTCTTCTGTGTCCTGGGTAGGAAAAGTTGAAGAAACCTTGGCAACGGAGCAATACCAAAGTATTTTATCTCCTGCCGGCGTTTTGAAGTTAAACAAACATAATCTGTCCTGCATTTAAACCCCTCTGTCTAAACAAGCAGTAGACTTGTGCGTGCCCAGTACAATTGAGATATCACTGTGCTGCATAAGCTTCACATATGTTGCGGGAAAGAATTTATAGTTAAACCTTGTAAGTACAAAACCTTAGCAAGCAGCTTATTTTACGGTATTTAAATTACATAATATTGCAAAAGGGGGGATTCCAAGAATTTCTATGTGTTAAAAGAGGAAGTAGCTGGAAGACATTTACTCTAAAGAAAAACTGGGATGATGTGAATGTCTTCATACAGACACAGAAACTGTGTGTCAGTGTGTGCATTTACATCACTTCATGAATTTCTAATGTGTGTCTTGTGTGCAAATGGGAAAAGTTCTTCTGGGGTTAAAGTGAGCTCGCATCACACAACACACTAATTTATTGATTACAATAATTGATGTGATTTTTGTTGACCATGTGTGTGTCTGTGCGTTGATGTGGATGGTGTTGGTTGGAGAGCAGAGGGGAATTCTGCCCCCATCAAACAGAAACACACATCAGTAGTGATGGGGGCAGGGCCGGTCCTGTGCCTGTAAGGAACACATCACAGCTCAGCTAATCTGGACTCAACAGAGCATGTGCACACAAATACACACACACAAATACACACAGTGCAATCATATATAAGAGGAAACATCTAAAGATATGTCTGTCCTCAAGTACAGTATATTAATAAGAAATCCCATGTTCATCAGTAAATATGTGTGTGCATATGTGAGACTGTCCTTACCAGAAAAATTTCATTTGATCACAGTTTACGACAATCCATGACTATGTTTAGAGCCCTGCACTGGAGCCTGAGGCCCAAGGGGCCCGACAGCCCGACAGCCCGAGGGCCAGGCTTCGGGCCAATTATCACATCATCACCTCGGACACGGGCTGGGCTCAGGCTTTTTTTTTAACCTGCCAATTAGAGAGGTGT
>NW_026079067.1:0-1005 GCF_006386435.1 Epinephelus moara | reverse complement strand
ATACCATATTATGACTTTTTTTCATGATTTTGGACGACATATTACACTACGACTTGTTTTCATGAATTTGGATGACATACTATACTATGACTTTTTTTTTAACGATTTTGGACCACATGTTATACTATGACTTTTTTCATGATTTTGGACGACATACTATACTACGACTTATTTTTATGAATTTGGAGGACATACTATACTATGATGTTTTTTCATGATTNTTTGGACCGCATACCATATTATGACTTTTTTTCATGATTTTGGATGACATACTATACTATGACTTTTTTTCATGATTTTGGATCGCATACCATATTATGACTTTTTTTCATGATTTTGGACCGCATACCATACTGTGACTTTTTTCATGATTTTGGACGACATACTATACTACAACTTATTTTTATGAATTTGGACGACATACTATACTATGATGTTTTTTCATGATTTTGGACCACATACTATACTATGACTTTTTTTTAAATTATTTTGGAAGACATACTTTAATATGACTTTTTTCATGAATTCAGACCACATACCATGCTATGACTTTTTTCATGATCTTGGACAATATACTATACTCTGACTTTTTTTTTTATGATTTTGGACAACATACTATACTATGACTTTTTTTTATGATTTTGGACGACATACTATACTATGACTTTTTTTTAAATTATTTTGGGAGACATACTTTAATATGACTTTTTTCATGAATTCAGACCACATACCATGCTATGACTTTTTTCATGATCTTGGACAATATACTATACTATGACTTTTTTTATGATTTTGGACAACATACTATACTCTGACTTTTTTTTTAATGATTTTGGACCACATACTATACTATGACTTTTTTTTATGATTTTGGACGACATACTATACTATGACTTTTTTTCATAATTTTGGATAACATGCTATACTATGACTTTTTTTAATGATTTTGGACGACATGCTATACTCTGACTTTTTTTTTTAATGATTTTGGACCACATGCTATAC
>NW_026079066.1:3677-7658 GCF_006386435.1 Epinephelus moara | reverse complement strand
GCACCTGATTGATTGTCAGCCCCTGACTGTCAGCACCTGATTGATTGTCAGCACCTGATTGATTGTCAGCACCTGACTGTCTGATTGATTGTCAGCACCTGATTGATTGTCAGCACCTGACTGTCAGCACCTGATTGACTGTCAGCATCTGACTGATTGTCAGCACCTGATTGATTGTCAGCACCTGATTGATTGTCAGCACCTGACTGATTGTCAGCACCTGACTGATTGTCAGCACCTGATTGATTGTCAGCAACTGATTGATTGTCAGCACCTGACTGACTGTCAGCACCTGATTGATTGTCAGCACCTGACTGATTGTCAGCACCTGATTGATTGTCAGCATCTGGGGGTACCAGAAGCTCAAAACAAGAGTCAATAGCAACAGCAAAAAAAAAAAAAAAAAAGCTGTTTGGCATTGGAAGAGAAGATTTGGCAAATTTTCCATAACTTCTTCCCAGAGTCTCCTGGTTTAATCACCAAAACCAGTAAAGAACCTTTTGTGTCCCAGTATAAACTGGTTTCTAATGCTGGTTAATTCTCCGTTAGTTCAAGGAGACATGAAACTAAACAAAACAAGTCATTTTAATTTCTAAGTGTATTAAACGTCACTGAATCAGCTGTAACACAGCAGAGTGTCAGTGAGCCGCAGGACTGAGACAAAAAACGTTAAATTACTATCAGTACTGATTCTGTCAATAACATGACATGACTGATTACTATATGGATTATTTGACACACATCTAACTGATGTTGAAACCTAGCAGTGTGTTAGCTCCTTTATCAGTGTGTTAGCTCCTTTATCAGTGTGTTAGCTCATTCAGCAGTGTGTTAGCTCCTTTATCAGTGTGTTAGCTCCTCCAGCAGTGTGTTAGCTCCTTTATCAGTGTGTTAGCTCCTCCAGCAGTGTGTTAGCTTCTTTATCGGTGTGTTAGCTCCTCCAGCAGTGTGTTAGCTTCTTTATCGGTGTGTTAGCTCCTTTATCGGTGTGTTAGCTCCTTCAGCAGTGTGTTAGCTCCTTTATCGGTGTGTTAGCTCCTTCAGCAGTGTGTTAGCTCCTTTAGCAGTGTGTTAGCTTCTTTATCGGTGTGTTAGCTCCTTTATCGGTGTGTTAGCTCCTTCAGCAGTGTGTTAGCTCCTTTATCAGTGTGTTAGCTCCTTTATCAGTGTGTTAGCTCCTTTAGCAGTGTGTTAGCTCCTTTATCAGTGTGTTAGCTCCTTTATCAGTGTGTTAGCTCCTTCAGCAGTGTGTTAGCTCCTTTATCAGTGTGTTAGCTCCTTTAGCAGTGTGTTAGCTCCTTTAGCAGTGTGTTAGCTCATTTAGCTAGCTTACTCTACTCTACTAGTGCGGTAACTGTTATTTGTGTGTCATCCTCAGGAGGAGTATTATGGGAAGGAGCTGATCATGGCCGACAGAGACTTGGTTGAACAGGGGGCTGATGAGATCCTGAAGGATGCAGATGTGACTGATGTGGCGTTCCTGGTGGTGGGCGACCCATTCGGGTGAGTCATGTTGTCCACGTATCAGGAGTGTGTGAGCAGCAGCTCATATTGATCCCTTGGTGCTGAGGGCTGCTGTGTCAGCACAGGCAGAGTTTGATGTGACCACAGAGCTTCTCTCAGAGCGGCTCGGCCTTCATTTCTCCACATTTCTCCCCAAAACCACCAGATTTAATAACAGAGTGCCGAGCGTCTGCAGCTCGCCGCCTCAAACTCTGTTGACATTTGTTCATGTGAATGTTGGTTTTACAGTTTACATGAAAAGAGAAGCTGCTTCTTTTTTTATTCTGCTGAAGACTAAAAATGGTCTTTCTTTCATCACTGTGGGTTAACCCGTCTGTGACCTCAGCATCTGTATGTTACTCTGTCATTCAGTCACTCTGTCATTCAGTCACTCTGTGTCCCCAACACCAATATGAAATAATATTTCTCTCAGCTCGTCTTCTTCATTGGACGCACATTAAACTATGGTGTTTATCATCTCGTCATTAAATGTTTATGTTCAGACTCAGCCCAACAGACACATCTTCTTCCTCCACTGGTGTTAAAACATGTTGTAGTTTATTTGGACTCCCACACACACTAGCTGTGTCTCAGCTCAGGGCTGCAGCTGCATATGAAGATAGACTGCGTCACATCGGTGCGACCAAGAGTGTCCCATTTCCAAGGCTCCTTCTGATGCAGCCTTCTTTCCCAGAATTTGGAGGATGCAACGGATGAATCCTTCGTGGCCCAGCCTATCCCAAGATGCATTGCGCGCTGGGGATGATTATATATTAAGTGAAGTTAACTAACAGTTGTTAACTGGCTGACGGTTAACTGTTGTCAACATTACGTTAGCTAAAAGCAAACAGCTTAAACAGTCTTAGTTTAATAAGTTCACCTGAAAACGCTCCATCAGCCTGAAATGAATCAGACGGCGGCGTCTCCGGCGGCAAATCATCTTCCAAATGATTAAACTTTAACTTACAAGCTTACTCCTCTTTTCGTCAAGCGCCGCTGGTTGCTAGGTAACAGGAACACCAACAGGAACCAGGAAATCCTCCGCAGACCAGACCGTCTCATTTCTCTCTCAGCATCACACTCCTCTCTCTGTGGAGCTGAACTATCGCTGTGACATCACATGAACCAGATTAACAGAGATGAAAACAGACTGATACATGAAACCGTGAACTAAAAGTTAAAACTGAAATAAAGCTTGTGTTTATTTGTTTAATGGTGCTGATGTTGTTATTGACCTGTTTTTGGAGGGAAAAGAGGAAGTTATCAGACTGATTGATCCTGTACGGCGTTGATATCAGATATTCAGCTATATTGAGAGGAATAAGATGTTTATGTGCACAGTCACACATCACTCTTATTATTGTTCTGTGTTCTTATTGTAAGTTAATAATTTAACCTGTGTGTCATCCTGCAGAGCCACCACCCACAGTGACATGGTCCTCAGAGCAGTGCATGCTGGGATACCGTACAAAGTCATCCACAACGCCTCCATCATGAACGCTGTGGGCTGCTGTGGGCTGCAGGTACCTTCACACACCTTTATCCCCTGAACAGGGTCGTTTATTTGTCATGTAGCCAGAGCTGTCTCCACAGCGCTGGTCAGTGCTGGAGAGAGGTCGGGAAGCACACGGAATCATTCTGGTACAGGGGCAAATAATGCTCTGGGTTGACGAAGGCCAAAAAGTTGCACCTGAACACACCTCAAAGACTTTAGCAGACAGAGGAGAAAGTAAGTCTCCACAGCAGCAAGCGGCGGTCGTCTGTATTCATCATTGAAAAAGGGAAACAGGAAGAGCGTCTTGATGCTAGTTAGCCAGTTAGCACATGAACAACACAATCAGAGCATATTTACCGTGCACCAGTGAACAATAACACAAACCATCAGGAAACGTTTCTGCTAAAGAGAAAAATAATCTGACCTGATGGAACAAGTTGGTTTTGGACTTTAGCTCCTCCTTTACTCACTGACGCTCCTCTGTTCATCACCTGAGCTCAGCTCCGATGGCTCTGACGCTGATTCAACAAGAGCTGACGAGGGCCAGCGTTCACTGGCGGCCAGCAGTCACTTTGGTGCATCACGGCCTTAACTACATTAACACGACCTCTCACAGAGAGACGCAGCAGTCTGTAGGCCTGGGTATCGATTCAGATTTTCCAGATCGATTCAATTCAATTTTCAAGGACTCAGTTCGATCAGATTCACGGTTCGATTCGATTCGATTCGATTCAATTCAGTTTAATATCGATTCAGTCAAGTATATTTCAATTATGATACAAAATTTGCTTGGATATTAAGATATTTTCTGAGAACTAACAAAGTATATTTAACAAGGAACCGTCTGACCTGGTGCATTACTATTAAAAATACTGTTTACATTAAGAATTGACCCCAAAGCAGCACATTAGTCATCATGTACTTTTATTTAACATTACCTGACACATACAAAATAAATATTTTAAATTAAATCTAATCACAAG
>NW_026079066.1:0-2922 GCF_006386435.1 Epinephelus moara | reverse complement strand
TGCAGTCTGCTACCGGCTGTACAACACGTCCACGGAGGAAAATAGTTATAGTAAAAGATCGATTTTTTAATTAATGAATCGATTTTGTGCCATTTAAAGGAAAATCGATTCAAATCGATTAAATCGATTTTTTCAACCCAGCTCTAGCAGTCTGCAGGTTTCTGTGTTGGACTTCAGTTCTCAGCAGGACGGTCAAATGAAACATGAATAAAATATATTAAATAAAATAAATTATTTAATGTTTATTGTTTTAATTATTTGATTAAAGTCCAGTAATTGATCAGATGGCTGTGTTTTCTCCTTGTGTGACGGAGCTGTGTAACATCATAATTCTGTCATGGAGGACGACAGAAAGATAAAACATTTCATCTTTAATCAGCAGCTCTGTCTGTCGTTACTGTCGCTGGGTTCCTCTCCTCATTGAACCATCCTGCTCTCGTCCACTAACATCAAGTCCAGTTTGCCGTCTGCCTGATTCCACGTGAACGTAGCATCAATAGTTCTGAAGAAACAAATTTAACAGCAAACTTTTAGCATTTTCATGCTTTTTATCATCGACATGTTCTTTGTAACAGGAGCTTTAGATTAAAGCTGAAACAATCAGTTGATTGATTGATCAGTAATCTGTGAATCACCTCTGATGACGTGTCGCTGCTGCAGATCTCCACCTGGTTATTTAGTGTCTCAGCAGTCATTACAGATGGTTTAATGTTCAATACTTTGAACTAAAGCTCCATCGGATGTGTTTAGGTAAAGGTCTGTTGTCTCTGTGTCAGCCTGGGAGTCAGGACTCAGGGCAGAAACGCCCTCAGGCCATGGCCCCATCTGCTGCTGGAGCTCATTAATCTGATCATGGTCATCAATAACTGACCTGTCAGAGCAGCCAATCAGAGAACAGGACCCAGCTGTCCACACACACACACACACACACACACACATTAGAATGAATGCTAACGGAGCGGGCAGCATCTCCACTGGGAGGTTGTTAAAATGCTAATGAGGGGCGGGATATGCAAATGAGCGTGTGTTTCCTCCACTGGGAGTCAATCCCATCAGCCCCTGCTGTCTGTGGGACCCGCCCCCTCACCACATGACTCCCATAACAATCATCATGGGGGGTAAATACGCTCCTGATGTTTCACTTCATTACAACAAACACAGGTGATGATCTTCTTCTTCTGTGGTATCAGACGTAAAAACAGTGTCATTCAGACAGCACACGTTTTAAAGTTTAGCAGCGCTGAAAACTATTTAAAAAATCTGTCCCACAGTGTCTCATGACCTGATAGTGTCCCCACAGTGTCTCATGACCTGATAGTGTCCCCACAGTGTCTGATGACCTGATAGTGTCCCCACAGTGTCTCATGACCAGTTGGTGTCCCCACAGTATCACATGACCAGTTGGTGTCCCCACAGTGTCTCATGACCTGATAGTGTCCCCACAGTGGACTACTGGATCAGTATTGAAGCACAGTAATATTGAGTCGACTGAGGGGTCAGACTGAAGAGGTTAAAACTGTGATGTCATGTTCACACAGGTCCGTCCCTACAGACCAACCGTCTGTCTCTGAAGTTCATTATTGAAACCTGGTGTGTGTTTGTGTGTTTGTGTGTTTGTCAGCTGTATAACTTCGGGGAGACGGTGTCGTTAGTGTTTTGGACGGAGACGTGGAGACCTGAGAGCTTCTACGACAAAATCTGTAAGAACAGAAAAGCTGGACTGCACACGCTCTGTCTGCTGGGTGAGACACACACACACACACACACACACACACACACAAGATACGTTTACTTCACAGCACGCAGGGCGTTCAATGACCAAAATGAATGCTCACCTGTTAAATTGAACCTTTTTTTTTATGGTGCACTGGTTGGATTAAATCAAACTGGTTAATTTAAGGTGGACTGGGAGATTTGTTCTCTGAAGCTCACAGAATCAGATCTTGAATGCAGCAGCTGGATGATGCGTTCAGGGTCGAGCAGGTTTGAGCGCCACCAGGTGTCTGGTCATCCAGAGCAGACCACCATCAATCAACACGCAGACAGAGACAGACAGAGAGATGGACAGAGGCAGACCGAGACAGACAGAGACAGAGAGATGGACAGAGACAGACAGAGAGATGGACAGAGACAGACAGAGACAGAGAGATGGACAGAGACAGACAGAGACAGAGAGATGGACAGAGACAGACAGAGACAGACAGAGAGATGGACAGAGACAGACAGAGACAGACAGAGAGATGGACAGAGACAGACAGAAACAGACAGAGACAGACACCCCTGGGACACCACCAACACTATTGGTCTTGAGGGAGCTGATGACCTGCTGGTGACTGTTTGTGTAATGAGTTGAATGTGTGTGAGTCTCAGCTGGTTCTTAATATTTATTAGAGGAAATGAAAGAATAAAAGACCTTGAATACACAGACCGACAGACAGAAAGACAGAAAGACAGACAGACAGACAGACAGACAGATACTCATCCATCAGCTGCCCTCTGTTTCACAAACTGACTCAATTTTCATTTCAGGTATCTGAAATCAGATTAAAGACTCAGTCACATTTATCTGCCTCTGTTTTATTTCACAATAAACTGACTCTGTTACTGTTTAAACTAATTTCACAAACTTTAGTATCAGAGGCGTCCCTGTTAACAAAATTCACAGTTTAGTTGCACACGAACGTTGTATGTAGGAGTATGGTATGGGATGTGATTAGAACAAAAAGTTTAAAAACAGTCATGTAGAGTATGTAATGAAAAGGTCTTAGTATAGGATGTAATTAGAACAAAATGTAAATTATGATTTAAAAAAAAGTAATACTTTAGTATTTAAGAAAAAAGTCAGTATAGCATGTCATCAAAAAAAAATCATGAAAAAACATCATAGTATGTCGTCAAAAATCATGAAAAAACATCATAGTA
>NW_026079065.1:1970-3022 GCF_006386435.1 Epinephelus moara | reverse complement strand
GAACCCTGGTCCGCTTCCACGGATAGTTCGGCTCCTTTGGAGTGGTATGAACGTTCATTCGAACTCTGGTGCGGACCAATCAAGCGAACCCTGGTCTGTTTGAAAACTGGAGGTCTGGGTTCGCTTGCAAGTGAACCCTGTTGCGGTTCGCTTACAGTGGGAAATGCAATCGGAGTATTCAGCGAACCAAAGACAGGAAGTGACATAGAGCGCAGTGCATTTTGGGAAGAAAAAAAACAAAGCCAACAGTGTGAATCGGGAGAAGCAGGTTAAAAAAGGAAAAAAAAGCTCATACTGGGCAGCTTTGAACATCAAAGTAAAAACAGAAACCCCAAGACTGCATAAATTTGGTGTTGCCCCATTGTTTTTGTGGTGACCAAGCCGGCTGAAGGGAATGGATTCCCGTTTTCGGTCCTGGCCAATCAATTAGTCAGTGGTCGTTTCAGGCAATACTGCCCACAAACAAGCAGCTGTTGTAACTGTGTGATGTTGTCCAGGTGGTTTGGTCGCTTTAAAAGGTGCAGTGTGAAAGTGAACCGAACCACATGAAGGTGTGAAATTTTCGGCATTCCCCACCCAATCCCCACCCTAAACGTATAGACTCTTTTACTGCGACTAAACAGTATGACGGTTTTTGGTGGGTGGGGCTTAGCTGGAGGCAAAACAATTCTCCACAGACATTAGCTAGTGCTAGCTAGCTAGTTCTGCTGGCTTGTTTTAGGGTACATTCAGACCTAGAGTTGTCTTGCTTTGGTCTGAAACAGGGACTAATTTTGTTACAGAGTTGTATAATTGTCTAGAGTGGACCAGATAAAATGCTTTGTGTGAGAAAGCTGCTCTTGATTGGTCAGAATTTCCATGTGGGAAAAATCCAGGAAGTAAAGCAAACGTTGAAGAAGAGTACGCTTGCAAGATAAGTGCGACACTTTCTAATGTCACAATGGAGGGACAACTACGCAGGTTGATTTTAGCGCTGCTCATCGTGGACTATATTGCTGTCATTGTTCATTTTAGTCAAACCATACAGTTTGAAAACGAGGCGCGGCTCCAAC
>NW_026079065.1:0-1017 GCF_006386435.1 Epinephelus moara | reverse complement strand
GTTTCAACTGGATGCAAATAAAGTCTGCGAAAGTAAACATCTATTGTCTGTGACGAAATGTTAAGTTTGACTCATATTCCACATGTAGTTTAGTAACGGAGGCGTTTGCAGCTGTTTAAATAAACAGCTCCCAAATACAAAAAATGTCCCCTGGGATCTATGTATGTAAATCAACAGGTGAATCCTAAATGATTGAATTGTTTTTTCGCACCTGGACCTTTATGCTCTGCCATTTCTCCTCTAATCATCACGCTGTAACCTGTGACAGGCTGTTATGATACCACAACTATCACACATTCACATATATGTAGTTTTTGTCGAGCCGTTAAGTCACATAGGTTTACATTACCAAAGGTTTATGACAAAATCATTTCACGACACTGACTCCCATGTGCGCATATGTGCTGCTGCCAGAGGAGCCGCTGAATGAGTTCCCTCTGAGCAGTAAGTCACTAAGAGTCAGAGAAGTCCGGGGCTGTTCATAAAACATTCAGGACGCCACAGCTTATTCCACACTCCTCGTTTTGGAACCACCACGGAGTCAGTAATAATTTCGCTTTCAGCCGTGCTTGTTGTTGCTGTGGGTAATGGTATGATGCAGGTCTGGCCATATCACTACTGTTGCCATGTGGGTAATGGTATGATGCAGGTCTGGCCATATCACTACTGTTGCCAGACACAGATAGCAGCCCATATTTTGTCTCACCTTTTCCTTTTCCTTGTTGGACAGCCAATTTAATTGCTTGAAGCAGAGGACAATCGCTGTGCTGAGGATACTGACCTCATTCGTGTCTGACACTTGCCACCTGGTTTCAATTTCCTCCATCATTTTACTGGTGGAAAAAAACAAACAAACACTCAAATACTGTGTTGGACGTCGATTACCATGGCAAAGACTGAGGCCCTGAAGCATTCTGGCCGGTCCTATTGATGCCCTCAGTGCCAATATTCCCCGGTGGTATCAAAAGTTGTGTCAAATATTTATATTTACAAGGTTTTAGAAGTTCATGTATTGTG
>NW_026079064.1:0-3083 GCF_006386435.1 Epinephelus moara | reverse complement strand
CCTTTCCTGAGATACACGGTATTGTGATTTCCCATAAGCCAGATAAGATATGATAATGCGACATGGTGTCAGAAGTGGGATCATGTATCCAGTGAATGAAAGAGCACGTTTCAACATGAGACAACAAGGAGAAAATGAAACTGGATTCGTTTCTGACGGCTTTATACACACTAGCTGAACATTGCAACTATGGCGCGTTGCATGAGGAGCTGATCAGAGACAGACTAGTAGTGGGACTAGCAGATCTCTGTCTGTCTGAGCGCATACAGCTGGATAAAGATCTGACGCTGGCAAAAGCGATTAGAAATATGTCACTCATGTGGAAAAAGGACACTTCAAACGAGTGTGTGTATCATCAAGAACTGTGCATGAGGTGCAGGAGGAGGATGAAAGCATATTTCTTGGCACAATAGCAGCAAATGGAGATCCATTGATGGTGGATTTAAAGTTAAAGGACAGAAAGGTCAAGTTTAAAATTGGCACTGGTGCAGATGTGACTGTCATCCCAGACTATGTGTTCAACACAGTGTTCAGATGTGACAGGCAAATGCTTAAGAAAGCCAAGAAACCCATTCTGGGACCTGGACGTGCCCCGCTGGACGTGCTGGGCTTCACAAACGTGACGCTGCACAAAGGGAAACAGATACAAGAGGACGTCTATGTGATCAGAGGGTTGCACTCAGCTTTACTCAGCAGACCCACTAGTGAAGAGCTAGGGCTGGTGGCTCGAGTTTGCAGCATCGACATAGAGACAATGAAAGACAGATATCCAAAGCTGTGCAGTGGTCTTGGTCTAATGCAGCAGCTGTACACTATCAAACTGAAACCTGATGCAGTGCCGTTTTCTCTAAAGACTCCATGACAGGTTCCCCTCCCACTAATGCTCAAAGTCAAGAGAGAACTAGAGCGCATGGAGAGGATTGGAATCATCAGCAGAGTGGAAGAGCCCACTGATTGGTGCTCAGGCATGGTAGTGGTGCCTAAAAAGACAGCAGACCCTCGCATATGTGTTGACCTCACGAAACTCAACGAGTCAGTGCGGAGAGAAAAGTTCATACTCCCCTCTGTTGAACAGACACTTGGCTCATTAGCTGGAGCTTGAATATTCAGCAAGCTTGACTGCAACATGGGTTTCTGGCAGGTCCAACTGGCGGAGGAGTCCGCCAAGCTAACAACTTTCATCATGCCATTTGGGCGCTATCACTTTAACCGGCTGCCATTTGGGATAGCTTCCGCACCTGAGCACTTTCAGAACCGGATGATGACAGAGGTTACTGAGGGTGTAGAGGGCGTGGTCTGCCATATGGATGATGTTCTGATCTGGGGACACTCACAGGAAGAACATGATGCCCGTCTTCACGCAGTCTTGACAAAAGCTGAAAAAGCAGGCATAACTCTCAATATGGAAAAATGTGAGCTGTCTCGGAGAGAAGTTAAATTCCTGGGCCACATTATCTCAGAGGCAGGAATTGGATCAGATCCAGCCAAAACAGCAGCAGTCAGAGAAATGCCTGTGCCAACTAACACAAGTGAATTGCGTAGTTTCCTGGGGATGGTGAATCAACTGGGAAAGTTCATCCCACAGCTCGCAGAAAAAGACAAACCACTCAGAGACTTACTCTCAAAGAATAACCACTGGTTCTGGGGAGCTGACCAAGACAAAGCTTTCCACAGCTTGAACGAGGAGCTGTCTCACACACCTGTCTTAGCCCTGTATGATCCAAATAAGGACATCAAAGTGTCAGCAGACGCATCTTCTTTTGGATTGGGTGCAGTTCTGGTGCAAAAGTGGAGCAACGAATGGAGGTCTGTCGCCTATGCTTCACGCTCTCTCTCGCAGGTCGAACAGAGATATGCTCAGGTGGAGAAAGAGGCTCTGGGGCTCACATGGGCCTGCGAGCGCTTCAGAGACTTTCTCACAGGCAGACACTTTGAACTGGAGACCGACCACAAACCGCTGTTGAGCCTTTTGGGGGCCCAAGCATTGGACACACTACCCTCACGGATTCAGCGTTTTCGGATGAGACTCATGAGATACTCCTACACAATCCTGCATGTCCCTTGAAAGAACCTGTGGACAGCAGACACACTGTCCCGTGCGCCACTACAGACAGACACATCAGACATGGACAAGAAGCTCATGGAGAGTACAAATATCTATGTGGACAGCATCATAGAAAACTTTCCGACGAGTGCTTCCTATTTGGACAACCTGAGGGAGCATCTCAAAGCTGACAGTGTGTGCTCCAAAGTCATGGAAATGTGCCAGGATGGATGGCCAGAGTCCAGCTCATGCACAGGTATGTTAAAGCTGTACCAGGCAGAGCGTCCCTTCCTCACTGTGCACGATGGTCTCCTATTGAAGGGGATGATGCTGGTCATTCCCGCAGCTCTAAGAAGTGATGTCCTCCATAAGCTGCATGAGGGGCATCAAGGTGTGGCTAAGTGCAGAGAGTGCACAGTTCTCATGTCAAAGGAGAAGGAGAGGAGGAGTGCGGATCAAAAATACTTCAACAAGCGTCATCGAGCACATGACTTCAGCTACCTCCCACCTGGAGAACAAGTATGGGTGACTGATGCAAAGGTAACAGGGACTGTTGTGGGCAAACACTCAGCGCCACGTTCATACATGGTGGATGTGCCTCATGGAACTGTTCGCAGGAACCGCCATCACCTTATCCCTATGGACAGACCTGAGAGCACACAGGACACTCAAGACACCCACACCGACTCTCACAATGGTGTCATCCCCTAAACCACCAACACCTAAACCTAGTCCGGAGCACACTACAGTCAGAACCAGATCTGGCAGAGCTGTAGTGAAATCACAGAGACTGGACATGTAAACAAAAGACAATATGGGAAAAAGTTGATGTTACTGTGAAGTGATGCCTCAGATTTGTTGTGCTCGGAAAAAAAAACAAAAAAAAAACAAACAAAACAAAGTAAAATGTTTGAGGTTATGGTTATGTTTGATGATAGGTTAACACACTAAAGTTAAAATGTTTGGCATACTTGAAAGGGGAGATGTGGTGTAATTGTTTACGTAATGCAACGTAGCGGATGCCGAGGGGCATTCTGGG
>NW_026079063.1:0-2747 GCF_006386435.1 Epinephelus moara | reverse complement strand
GCAGGGCCCCAAAATGGAAAATGGCTTCATCTGGGGTTTTTTTTTTTTTTATTTTAATTCTTGGGTCTCTCTAACCAACCTGACTGCCAGAGATAGAAAAAAAATCAAGTTTTTTTATGTAAATTGAAGGGGAATCAAAAAATGTCATTTTAATGGGTTTCAATGGTTTTCGGCCGAGAGGGACAGGTGACGTAAAAGGTTGCCATTTGTGTATTTTAGGCCTGATTTAGGAGCGGCTTTAAAATCCATTTGTGTATTTTAGGCCTGATTTAGGAGCGGCTTTAAAATTTCAAAATATCACCAAAAATAAGTTTTCTGACCAAATGTCATGCTATATGCACGAACACAGCCAAAATGATCAAAAAATGAAAACTGAAAAATGGCTGAAAAGGACGTTTTTCGGCCGAGGGGGACTGGACGGTTAATACACAGTATTGTTTTTCGGCACTACCTTGTTCTCTATATCTGATGTAACGTGAATTACTCCTGTGTGGGATCAATAAAGTTCTTATCTTAGCCATCTACCCCGATAAGAACTGAACCGGCTTCGTGAGACAGAAAACCAAGGGTTAACCCTGAAGTTATCTCACTAAGACATTAATCCTGCTTCGTGATACAGGCCCCAGGTCCAGATCACAAACCACTATAATTAGACCAGTCAAATCTGGACTAGATTAACACGGAGGCTCCAGATACTCATTAAAACTAATTAAACATTACCAAGTGATGATGAATGACAAATAAAGCAGCCTTGAACCTTGTCTTCAGGTTCTTAAAAAGTCATAAACCATTCTAAATTATTTTTTAAATCAAACATATAAGGCCTTGAAAGTCATTAAATAATCCTGAATTTGAATATGTGAGGTCTTGATTGGCAAGAACATTTTATATTAATTAATTTATCATCTTTTAATATATTTTCATCGAAATGAATCAAGCTTTTCTGTGTGAAAGTTCACGTTTCTGTTGTTACAAATCTTTAAACCTCCCACTGAACTTGATGCTGTCTTTTTTACCTTATAGTTGCACTTACCTGTTGGCCAAATGTAGATTAACCTAACTCACTCTGGTAACCATATTCCTACATAAAACCTACCTCTGCACGGTACCACTTACTTACCTTTTTACTTACTTTCAATGCTTCAATCAGAAAAATATGATTTGTCCAAAAATGTGTCTTCAATTATTTTGAAAATGCCTTACAAAAGCACAAGATGTATGTGTATGATACTTTTAGGCACTCTATAAAACACTCAGTCAAAACAAAAGTAGAAATACTTCAAGCACAGGGAAAAAATGAGAAGATGGATGACCAGGATCAAATTAGATTCGTGCAAGACTACTTAGCAAGGCTCAGGAAAATCCGAAAGGAATATTATCTTATCAGAAAGAAACTGAACGAGGCAAATTTGAAGTCACAGTTGAGATTCCCAGCAACATTGTGGGTCTGGAAGAACGAAAAAAAATACGTGTATAAATCACCTGATGAACTACGAAAAAAATCTGGATGTGCTACTGGCCTGAATAAAGTTTGCCAAAAACTCTCTGATAAGAAAAGGATAAATTGATTAAAACATATTCAATGCTTTGTGGCCGAGGTCATGTGGATTGGGGAGGATGAGAGGGAGCAGGAGGAGAAGAAAAGAGTTTGCTTTAAAGGTTCAGAGTAAAGACTAGTGAGTTGTTTTTTTGTTTTGTTTTGTTTTTGTTTTGTTTTGTTTTTCTAAAAAAATAGGCTAAATAAATAAAATTAAACTTAAAAAAAGCGGCTGCTACTGCCTTCCTTTTCTTCTTTATAAGCCTATTTTATGAGAAATAAAATATAAAATTAATTGAATCTAGGAAGTAAACAGTTTTTTTTTTACGTTTAGCATGACTTAATAGGCCTATTCACTTTAAGTAAAATGTTGAAATAGCAGCGGGGGGGTGCGATGTGAGGAGAGTCAGAGGAGAGAAGGGGGAATGAGAGGAAAGAGGGGAGAAAAAGGAGGTGTGGACGAGACATTTAAGCTATAACCTGTCTGTTCAAGCAGCCTAGGCTAAAATAATGTGACCTTTCTGGCTTCCTTATTGATACGCTGGCCGTAATACGCGGACCCAGCAGTGCGACCTGGTTTTGACGATGACTATATGCAATGATGAAGTGAGTCATAGAATATGGAGAAGAATTCATGACGAGGTGTATGTCAGATCCAGAGACAGGTTTGTCCTCAAAACATGCTGCTAATAAACAAAGGGGGACAACTTAACAGGACCATACACCCACTTCAATCCAATCTTGCATGCAGCATGTAGAGTGGTGAGGGATACGATCCAATGACGGGTAAGATCCTCTATCATGCTTCATACGAAGATGAAGGGACAACCTAAGGCAGGACGGTTCACCCACTCTTAACCAGTCAAATGGAAGCCACAGATACAGATAAAAGGAAGAAGAATACTGGTTAAGTAGCCTAATGACTCCACATCAGAATTCCATCCCCTTTTTGCATCTCTCCCCAGGGCTCTCCTCTCTATACCTCCCCTGATGCACTCTGAGACAACTAGCAGATAGGGGGCAAACATTTCAATTGTTAATGGGTTTTTTATTTGTGATTATTTATATATATATATATATGTGTTTTTCTTTTACTTTTATCTCTCTTCCTCTCCTCCCCCCCTTTCTCCAACATCTTCTATTTATCCACCTTAAGCCAATAAGAGCAATTGACCATAGGGTTGTGCCGATGGGCGATCGGATCGCCCAT
>NW_026079062.1:0-1506 GCF_006386435.1 Epinephelus moara | reverse complement strand
TTTGTTCTGTCACTGTCCGTGCAGTCCCACAGATACAGCTGACAGCATCAGCAGCACTGATGTGTTGCCACTTTTTTTCGCTTTCTTTTATTAGTGATCCCGCTGCTGTGGCCACCAAATAAAATCTTTCTTCAGTCCTCCACCTCCCGTTAAAGGGTCTCTAGCTCAGCCTCGGAGAAATTCCTTTTTTTGGTTCGTTTCTCACCCGTCGCCGTGACTCACACAACGAGAGAACACTCACATGCCGGCTTATTTATATGCAGATAGCATTCATGAGGTGATTTGCATGACCATTTATGGTTGAACTAGGGCGTGTAGAGGGCAGAATATGAGGCGGATCTAGGTGCGCACAACTCCAGGAGGTCTGTGATTTATAAAGAGAACATTGCGTGGAAGTGTGCGTGCGCACGGTTTTATAAATCAGATTATTTTTTGGCGCACGCCATTTTCAGCTTTTGGGTGCACGTCAACTTTTAGTATGAATCCTAAGCACTCTTTTATAAATGAGGCCCCAGGTGATTAAAACCGGTAAAAACACTAATAAAGCAGTGTCACGTCACAAGTTACAAGTTTCACGTTCAGTGTTTCTCCGACACTGTTTATTAAATTGCAGAGGGGCCGCTGGCCCAGCACCTGCTACTGTGTTCTCACCTTTTTTCTTCAGTAACATTCAGAAGGTTTTTATCTGGAGCCAGATTTTCTGCAAAGGTCTCTTCCTCTCCAAAACAAACAGACCCTGTGATTTAAACCAGTAAAAATACTAAATAAAGCAGTTTCACATTTAAAAAGCTGTGTTAAAACATGTTAAAACATGAGAACACGAAAATACAAATGGCCCTATCTAGAGCCAGTGTTTGGCGTTTGGCGTATGGCGGGGCAACATGGTGATCACTGTAAACAAGGACCCACTACTTATGTAGATCTAATGGCTCATTCTAATAAGGTAACAAAAACCCAACAATTCTTCAGGTCAGGGCTTGACGCTAACTTTTTTCCCAAGGAGCACATGTGCTCCTAAGTTGAAAAAGTAAGGAGCGCACAAAGAACTTTAGGGGCACAATGTAAATTGATCAAATAATGTGTTTTCCGTAATAAACATGATGCAAATAGACATTGACAAGCAAAATTATTTAATGAATTTGTATCCAAAATGTACAGAAAGGTAAAATCATCAAGTTTTGAAAAAGTATTGCAATTTAATTTTGTCTTTAAAGTTATTATCTTATATATATTATCTTTGCAATATGATTATCTTATATAATGTTATTACTATCCTAAAACATTCTCCAGGTCCTCTGAAACTCTGCAGGACTTATTTCCACCCTGCCCAGCAGCGGTACCGTGGCGAATGGTCCCTAACTGCGTGAAATTAAAAAAATGTCAATTCGAGTGCAGGCTGGCGGTAGCACATACACAATGAATGGGTTCGTTGGCGGAGGTCTGCGCTTTGTGCGCTCTGTGTGAAAAGGGCTTTATTTCCACCCAGCCAACAGCCTGGCCGTGGAG
>NW_026079061.1:0-1384 GCF_006386435.1 Epinephelus moara | reverse complement strand
TTGATCAGCATGTTCTCAGGATGATCTGTACCACCTTTGAAGTCGATAGGACGAAATCCCTAGGAGGAGTTCGTTCAAATGTAAGTTGTGGAAATCGCCGTAACGAAAAAATTCAAAACAAAATGGCCGACTTCCTGTTGGGATTTCACCATGACGTTAAGAGACCTTTTTGTGCGTCTTGGTATGATACACGTGTGTACCAAATTTCGTTTGCCTACGACAAACTAACCCCAATGGGGAGGGTATTTTGAAAATTTGTAGGTGGCGCTATTTCGGCATTTCGCGCCGACCATGTGCAACCGTCCAAAAATATCGAATTTCGGATGTGGCCGGACGAATGTGGAGAGTTAGAAGCATTTTCAAATTTGGGAAAGGGCCGAAATTGGGACACGAAATGTCGCAAGAATAATAATAATAATAATAATAAACAGCACGATTTCAATAGGGTCTTCGGACGACTTCGTCGTCGCTCGGGCCCTAATAATAAAAAATCCTTGCATTTCAATAGGGTCCTCGCACCGCTAGGTGCTCGGGCCCTAATTAAAGCTGCAAGCAGCGATGAACGGGCCCTCGCAGTCCACGCGAGTCGGGGCATGCTGCCGTCAGGGGCCATGCACCTAGAAGTCTTGTCAGCTGTAATAAATAAAAAAATAAACGTTATCTCTTACTTACCAGGGCTCAACAATAAGGATTGCCCGATTGCCCGGGGCAAGTAAAACTCACGGTTGAGCATGTAAACTAACAACTCACTTGCCCGATCGGGCAAGTTGCTAAAAATAGTAAAAGTTAATAACTAATTGATAAAATAAATGTATTTTAAAACGTGCTCTTCTGCTCTGATGCAGCGGTCTCTCTGCCTGAAGTCACAGGCACAGCTGTGTAACAATGTCCTGCCCACAGCCCCCATTGATATTATTTTGCGCGACGGATGCTTCATATAATAACATAACAATATACTATTTATGGTGTTATGCCATCGTGTCATTTCTGTTTCTACATGGTCACGCGTTAAGAATTCTCCTCTGCTCTCTGTATCGCGCACGGCGGAGTTCTGCCACACACACAGGTGAGCACGCTAGAGTGGCTCGGGCCGCATTTTCCTGACCAAACCTGACCCCGAGCCCGGTGCAGTTTGTCAGCTGACAAAGTTATTGAAATGGACACTGTGTAAATAACCATCAACAGCTGTTACTCACAGACAAACACGCTGCTCGCACAACAGCTCAGCACGGCACTCATGCTGAGCTTGTGTTGCGTTCAGGCGTTGTCACGTAAATAACAACTAATAGGTCATAGCACAAAACAGCAGCATGTCAAGTGACTTTTTACTTTATTATATTCAATAAAATCGTATGTTCCTAAATCTTGAGACACCTCATATGTC
>NW_026079060.1:5496-10308 GCF_006386435.1 Epinephelus moara | reverse complement strand
ACTTAAAATGAGTTATCCCCTCTCGTACCTGGAAGACAAAACGCCAGGCTCAGTTGACGTGTGGATGAGTGGCTTACCTGACAAGTATCTCTGCAGACCCGAAACACCAGAGTTTGAGGCAATGTGCTTGGCCGATTTCGCTGCCACCTGTAGAATTCTCTACGGCAAACAAGCAAGAGGTAAAAATGCTATTCCCTTGCTCAATCAGATGGGATTTGTCCAAAAGAGAACCAACGAGAAACCTGCCGTCATTAAATATCATATCGTCTCAGAGGAAAAGTTTCCTGAGCAGTTTCACCGCACGTTACTTAAGCTTTACCTCCCTCATCGCTCAGAGGGCCAGCTAAAATCTGTTCACTTCCCCACCTACAAGTCCTTCCATGAGTGTGCCTGTGTTCAACCACCAGATTTAGATCACCTTGTGCGTGTTGCTCACATTGTGAAACTAAACAGAGACAAATATGAGAAACACCGGGAAGATATTGAAAGTGCCATCAGTGAGTATGAACAAAACGGCGTCATAAGAAACAAGTGGTGCAATCTGGCTCCTGAGAGTGAATTAGAAAGGTTAGAGTGCATCAGTGAACTTGACGCAAGACAAAATGACGATGATAACGTACAAGAGAAGAGACTTAAATATGGGCTCAGACGCACATCCAGACGTTGCAATCATGAGAGAGGCCCCTGAGATTGATCCCACACTGTTACGCCAGATGTATCAGAACTTGAACCAAAAGCAAGCGTCTGTATTCCACATCGTCCGAGACTGGTGCTTAAAACGTGTCTGTGGCTTAAACTCAGATCAGTTCTTCTTGTACATTAATGGTGGTGCGGAACAGGCAAGTCTCACCTAATCAAATGCATCCACGCAGAGGCATCTAAAATACTGAGCAGACTTCCGCGAAATGCAGACGAAGCAGACATATCAAAACCTACCGTTCTGTTAACCGCCTTTACTGGGACCGCAGCGTTCAACATATCAGGTACAACACTGCATTGTCTCCTAAAGCTACCGAGAAGCCTAAAGCCTCCGTTCCAAGGTCTTGGCAATAAACTAGATGAAGTCAGGGCAGAGCTTTCAAATGCAGAAATACTAATCATTGATGAAATATCCATGGTCTCAAAGTCGCTCTTTGCCTATGTTGATGCGAGATTGAAACAAATCAAAGGAAGTTCCAAACCTTTCGGAGGAATGTCTGTTCTCACTGTCGGAGATTTCTATCAGCTCCCGCCAGTCAGACAGCCTAAACCTCTGTGTGTCTACGACCTGATGCAGATCGATCTCTGGCGTGACAATTTTCAGATGATCACACTGACAGAAATTATGCGTCAGAAAGATGACGTCCCCTTTGCTGAGATGCTGAACAGAATCCGTGTCAAAGAAAAGTCAGAGCCGTTGTCAGACGAAGACAGAGTATTACTCTCGCGAGCTATCACTGACCCTGAACAGTGTCCAAAAGACATACTGCATGTTTATGCTACAAATAAGCAGGTTGATGTGCACAACTCTGAATCGTTGGCCTGTTTTCACACTGACATTGTAACGATTGATGCAGACGACTATAAAAAAGATGTCCAAACTGGTAAAATGGCGAGACAAGCTGCACCTTCCAAAGGCACCAAAAAAGAGTTACCCGACTCAATAAAAGTAGCCATAGGTGCTCGTGTCATGATCACCAGAAACATCGACGTGCAATCAGGACTGTGCAATGGAACTTTTGGAAAAATTGGAAAAATTGTGACCAGCGAAAGTGTCGCGCACGTCAAAACACTTGGTCTTGAACTTGAAAATGTGCAAAACAGACACAGAGCAGCTAATAATATTGTGTACATAGACAGAGAGGAAGAAAATCTGAAACAAAAGGGAGTGGTGCGCAGACAGTTTCCCATAAAGCTAGCCTTTGCTGTAACTTCACACAAAACTCAAGGAATGACTATTTCCTCAGCAGCAGTATCGCTAAAATATGTCTTTGAACACGGCATGGCCTATGTAGCTCTCAGTAGAGTGACCTCTCTCAGCGGACTGTATGTACTTGATATGGATGAAGACAAAATATATGCCAACCCTGAAATTAACGCTGCTCTTGGTGACATGACAGAAGCTTCAGTAGAACATATAATGCCTCTTCTTCATGTCACAGCGACATTAAACAGGCCAGACGCGTTTACTGTGGTCCATCACAACGCAAAGGGACTGCCATGTCATATTAATGATATCAAAAGTCACCATGAACTTCACCTGGCAGACGTCTTATGTCTGACTGAAACTCACCTGCGAGGCTCCTTTGTTTCAGAAAGTCTCCATTTAGAAGGCTACGGCTTGTTTAAACGGAATAGAAATGTTTCGTACACAAACTACCCTGACATGGCCAGCAAAGACGGCGGTGGCGTTGCAATCTATGTGAAAAACCATATCAGAGTCCGTGAAAAAAGGTACATCCAAAACGCGACTGATATCGAGTTTACCGTTGTCAAGCTCGAAGAACCAGTCAATGCGCTGATTGCAGTTGTGTACAGGCCTCCAGGCTACAGTGTCTGCTCATTCTTATCAAACCTAAAAGGTCTCTTGGAGTCACTTGAAATCATGGATCAACATCCCATACTAGTCTGTGGAGATTTCAATGAAGATTTGTTGTCCCGTGCGCGCAAGCCGATACTTGAACTGTTTGAGTCTAAAGGTTACCAGCAACTCATAACCGCTGCAACCACAGAAAAGAATACTCTGTTGGACCACATTTTCATCTCTCGTCCACAGTGCTGTCTCCACTCGGGCGTGCTGCAAACTTACTACAGTTACCACAATCCCGTGTACTGCATCCTAACCACTGAAACGTCGTAAATATAACTCACAAGTGTGATCCTCGTAAACTTTGAAACAGAACAGAATATTACTAAATCATTGCGTTAATGACAGAAAGCTGAGATTGTGTGAATTAATAGATGTTTGGTTTTGTAGTTATCATTTTGTTGTTTTCTAATGTGTTAATTAAACATTTTTACACAAATCTATAATAATAATAATAATAATAATCATGATGCTGATGATGATATCATCATCAGCATCATCATCATCATGATAATAGTAGTGAAAGTAGGGGGGTCGTCCTCAGCAGTCAGGTTATAAAACCTGCACTGACTGCCCATGCCTTTTAGTGGCTGGGAGGGAGGGAGGGATGGAGGGACGATCTCCCAAAATAGAAAAAGGAACAAATGAGAAAAAGAGAGAGTTTCACAGTGAAGGTTAAATAGACAAAACAATATTGTGAAATTGCAATTTACTAGATCATGACAAACGTCTTACATTGCGCTATTGAATAGCTTGTAGGTCATATTTACCCAAGGGAAACACTTACAACACCTGCCCTGTCTCCTGCAGCCTTTCAGAGGCTGAGAGCAAGGGAGGGATGAAGGGACCATGTCACTGAAACAGAAAACAAAATAAATACAAATTTTAATTTAAACAAACAAATAATGATAAATAATAATAATATAAATAATAATATAAAATAAATGAATTAACTAATAAAGAAATACAAAGAAACATAAAAACAATAGAATTATGCAAATCCCATGCCAACCACCGAACTGCACCCCAGGTCATGGTGAGTGAAAGGTAGAAGGTAAAAGAACAATCACACCCTTAACAACTACTTAACTTTTTCCTGTGTAACCAGTAGGTTTTTTACAGATAACAGACTGCTTTGAAGGACAGTGCATGAGGAGATGGAGTCCAGCAACCCGTCACTGCTGTCCTCACTGCTAACCTAAAGCATCCATGTACCTGGGAGTGGGAGTCAGCTCACCAAGAGGCCACTGCTTCACCATTAAATGACCTGGACCTCGTGTGTAAGTATGCGTTTACTGTTTGACACAGTAAATTCTGACCACTTGCATCAATGCGTCAATGTCAACTCTCTTCCACTAATCTATATACATGGCATAACTTACATACACACACAACTTACGTCTTGAATTTTTTAATATTTCATTTGTATAGGTAAACAACCAAGTTAAGGTCTGTGTTTGTGCGCTTGGTATTGACAGGAAACAAACATGTTCCAGAGATGAAGAGAAAGAACGCCAGTAACACACCACTCCTCACATGTATGATGTGTGTCTCTGTTTTATTGTGTATTAGTGGAGTGTAAGTATGTGATGCACACTGTCTATATTGTGATTTTTTTATATGCATCACAAGTATTAGTTTTCACTTCCTCTTACCAGGCTATGACGAGATGTGAAGTTGGGCACACGTCAGTGAAGCAACAAGATATATCAGCAGTCATCTTGAGCTGGAGTCAAACATATTGTAAGCCAACTTTACAGTTCATAGTTGATGCATATCATAAGTATGAGAAATAGTGATAATGTGAAAACATTTAAAGGTTCACTCACTGCTCCCAATGTTATTAACGTGCAAAAACACAGACTGTTATGTTATATGACAACTGTCATACCCATTTTTTCTGTTTGTGCCTGTGTCTTTCATGAACAACAAACAGAAATCAAGGAGGACTCCAGCAACACTTGACTGTGCTCTGCACAGCTAAGCCACACTGAGAGGCTACAATGAACACACCTGACAACTGTCTGGACCTGTACCTGGTATGTGACTGTGTTTTTCTGTCAGTCGCATACAGTGTAAAGTTACACCATGTATCTTCAAACTGTTGATTTCCAGACATGGCATTACAGTTTTCTCTCCTCTCCTCACCTCTCATCACAGAACCAAAGCCACATGGACCGAGGGACAGGAACAGGCAGTGCAGCTAAGTGTCTTTAGGTTATGACCAAATGTGAAGTTGGAAACAC
>NW_026079060.1:1213-5146 GCF_006386435.1 Epinephelus moara | reverse complement strand
GTCCTGAATGGCCAGCCGTCCTGGTAGGGGATCCTGCAAAGACTCGGCCTACCTGAAGGTTTCTTCCTTTTTTCCCGAATAAGGGTTTTTTAGGGAGTTTTTCCTGACATGCTTTGCAGGTCGAAGGCTGAAGACTCAAAGAACATCGAGATATCTTTTACACCTGAATCCAGCTATTTTTCCCTTTTTCATTTTGTTATTTTTTTTCCCATGACAACGGGCTATAACCATGAAGCTTAAACTTGCAATGATTATTTATATACATTTTCAGTGGACTCCACACAATGCACCTGTTGTGCAAAATGTTTTATTTTCATGCATATATATTTTGTTGGACTTAAAATGTTTTAATAAATTTACTGAAATGAATTATTTTTCAATGGGGCATGTCTTCTTCATCATCAAAGGAACCTTTGAAAATACTTAATGGTAATCATAGTTTGAATAATAGTAGTAGTTCTGTGGGAACAGTGACACGGTGAGTATTTTTATGTGTGTGTGAACCCATAAACTTAGACATTAGTTGAGAAGAGATTTGCAGTAGAGACTCTGTTCAAGTATTAAAAATCAAGATCAATTAGGACATGCTGGCTTAGCTTATCCAGCTTATCGGCATTACTATGCAGCTTTGTGTGCTGAACAAAGTTATACACATTCTCAGACACACGCTCACATCCAACCATTTTACAGTGGAACATTGTGGTGCATTTTACCCCGTCACCTACCCAAAGTATTTCTCCTCACTCTTAGCCTGACACTGAACAGGATGGTTAGCCTGCCTGAGACTGAACAGGATGGTTAGCCTCGCCCTCTGATGACCTAGAAAGAAAAGAAAAAGGAGAAATTACACAAAGGCAACCAACAATACGAATTTCAGTTTGAATGCAGATTATGATCATGAGCATGTTGTAAAAAACATGAAATCTGTACATATTTGCTGGTTTGTTAAAAAAAAAAGGAAGAAAAAAAGGAGAAAAAAAAGCCATCAATAATGGTTTGTATGGTGCTTGCCGGTAAGAGTAGCTTAGATTGCAATTTCAAGTAGAAAAGTGTAAGGTTCTGTAAAAATAGGTTTTCGTCCACAGCTAATGGCATTTCTGGTTCATCATGTTCACCACCAGCTTCTGAATACGACTGACTGGGTCCTGGCAATGGCTCTGTAGTAATAGGCTTGTCTAGAACAAAGTCATCTAAAACTGAATCCTCTGCACACCTACAGTATGTTTCCTGGAAATATGTGAAGCAAAAGTCATCACGTGTGTGAACCTGCAATCACAACCTCTAAATGGACATGTAGTTTCCATTCCTCCCCTCATGTGCGTCTTCAAATGCTTAATAAGAGAGGCCAAAGTGTCACACTTAAATGCACAAGCCTCAAGCACACATTTCAAGGATGTCTCAGGTGGTAGAGCTGATGTGTCACGTGGTAGAGCTGATGTGTCAGGCGGTATAGGTCCAGCAGCTTGCAGGTAGGACCTATGCAGCCTATACATACGAATTTGCAGTCCTGTGTGTTTTCTGTACCTCCGTGAGCAGTCAGGCACCCCACACTGGTAGTGATAATTGGGGGCATTACTATGCAGCTTTGTGTGCTGAACAAAGTTATACACATTCTCAGACACATGCTCACATCCAACCATTTTACAGTGGAACATTGTGGTGCATTTTACCCCGTCACCTACCCAAAGTATTTCTCCTCACTATTAGCCTGACACTGAACAGGATGGTTAGCCTGCCTGAGACTGTACAGGATGGTTACCCTCGCCCTCTGATGACCTAGAAAGAAAAGAAAAAGGAGAAATTACACAAAGGCAACCAACAATACGAATTTCAGTTTGAATGCAGATTATGATCATGAGCATGTTGTAAAAAACATGAAATCTGTACATATTTGCTGGTTTGTTAAAAAAAAAAGGAAGAAAAAAAGGAGAAAAACTTAATGTACATTTTTTGGACATCTTAATGGTCTATGGAATGTTCTTCTATTCTCCTCTCGCCTGGTCTCTTTGTGTATGAATTCTTATAAATCCTCAACCCTGTGAGGTACAATCAAGTATTTTACATCATTTTCTTTTTAAAAACAACCTGAGCTTTAAGAATATACATGCTGTGGTGGTGTCATATGAATGTAGAAAAACTGATATGACCAAATATAGAGGGGAAAATAAAAAACGGAAAATTAATTTCACACATATATGTTAAACACACAGAAAATTATTATGAAGTTGTTTTTAAATGTTATATAGCTGTACTTTAAGGTCTTGGGGATTAGGTGAAAAATAATCAAGGCTCTAACTATATCTCATGAGAGATATACTATATCTCTAAAGAGATATATATATATATATATATATATATATATATATATATATATATATATATCTCAAAAAGTGATCCTTCTTTTAAGCTAATTAAGTAAAGTAACTGTCCTGATCTGGTCCTAATGCCAAATTAAGCTAACACTATGCCACACAACTTAAAGAAAAAAGGTTAACATTTATACAATATTACTTATAAAAGTATGATGCTTTGTCAAACAGCTATGTCAGTGTATGTGTTATTCCAAATTGTCAACTATCTGTTTCATGGCACCAACGTGACATAACGCAGTATAACGTTAGTAGTTAACTTGTGGCCTGAATTGTAACTACAAATTATGTGGAACTGCGTTTTTCTGACACACTTATTTTGTGTGTAGTTTCCCAAAAAACACAGATAGGAGACGGGCATGGGTAGCAGCAGTGAGGAGAAAGGACTTTGTCCCGAGTGACTCCTCAGTCATCTGCAGCTGTCACTTCAGACCTGAGGACTTCGACAGGACTGGGCAGACTCCTAAAAATAATACTAGCTACTGTACACTGTATTTTTTGTAAATATGACCTAATAATGTAAACAGTTCTGTGTCCAGGCTCCCATGAGCACTGTGGTGTTATACATATGAGATTAAAGCAAAATTTTGTGTAAACATGCAGCTCTAAGTCATTTATTTTCACTTGTACAGAGCCAACATTTATTAATCAGAATGTTCAACTGCACTGCAGCTCGGCACAACTCTGCTGATACACTATTTTTTGCACATTGTGTGAAATGTGAATAAACATTTATAGTCAAAATTAATAATTAAATGACATCATGGTGGGTATTGTACATCTAGTAAGAAAAAAGAATATTTATTACATGGGGAAAGTTTAGTTTAAATGTGTTGTAGAACTATTACTGTTACTTTATCTGCATAAGATCAAATATTTTAGTATGAAAAGCTGCATTTTTTATTTAACCAAGTATTCTGTATCATAACTACATGTCTGATGATTGTAACAAAGCAAACCGCAAGAAAATCGGTTGAGAATTCAGCGAGTAATGATGATTTTAATCATAAATAGTCTCCTGCCTCAATAGACATACATGCATTAGGCAGTGCGGCTCCACCTGGGCAAGATGGCGGCCGCGTTGACGTATCGCTCCAATGAGGAGCACCGTTGGATGCGGCATCTACGTATGGCTAACTTTAACTAGTTAGTTAATAGTGCAAATAGTGCTAATAGTTGCTAATGGTGTTACTAGCTACCGTTCGCCAATTACTCCTACATACAGTACTCGAGGCCTTGTCGCATCTCCAGCAGCTAGCTAAGCTAGCTACCCAAGCAAAACCCAAGATGTTGGACACAAACACTGGGCACATGTCAAACGCACGCCATTTGTTGAGTGACTACTGCACAATGAAACACCACGCAGCTAGCTAAGCTAGCTACTGGATAGCTGAAAAGACAGCTATCACTATTAGCAAATGCTGTGAGAGAACGTTCGACAATTTCGGGCACTTGCTAACAAAATATGAACTGTGTCATGCGATAAACGTTCATTTGAAAGTAAATATTATTATCACTTAAAATAACATGGGTGTATTGCAAACAGACGTTATGCATGCAGCTC
>NW_026079060.1:0-120 GCF_006386435.1 Epinephelus moara | reverse complement strand
TATACGGGTAAGTGTAAACGAAGATCTTTTTGAAAACGGAGACGGTGAAATGTCCGTTTATGAAAATAGCCGGCAACGTGTAAACGGCCTCCAAGTATGTGGGCTTGAGAGCTGTTCGAA
>NW_026079059.1:0-5117 GCF_006386435.1 Epinephelus moara | reverse complement strand
TACTTTAAAAGTGCTTGAGTTACTTTTCTCAGGCAGTAACGTTGGAAGTACTTTAAAAGTACTTGAGTTACTCTACTCAGGGAGTAACGCAGTAAAGTAACTGGTTACTTTAAAAAAAAGTAACGCAGTAAAGTACTTTGATTACTTTTAAAGTAACCCTTACCCAACTCTGGTAGCGAGATGCTTTGGCTTCACTTTATGGGAGCTGTCACACTGTCCGTCTTTATTATACTGTCTATAATATTACCCAAAGAAATCACACAGAATACTAAACCTTTTTCACACCACATGGTGTTCAAATGCATGCAAACAATTAAACACATGATAGATTCTTCTTTGTTGAACATAAAACTCTGCACCTTGAGATTTTTTTTTAAAGCGAAGCCTGTTTCCACCCGGCACACTCAATAACACAATAATAAAGCTAATGCTTCATTTTAATTAAACAACAAGAATCCACAAGTTTATTTATGCATCAGTAGATTTGAAGCCGGAGTATGAAGAAAATTTAATGCAGTAATTTTTAAATTCTTCCGTGCATGTGTGTATGTGTGTGTGTGTGTGTGTCTGTGTGTGTGTGTGTGTGTGTGTGTGTGTGTGTGTGTGTTCAAGTTCTGCTTGTTTTCTCGGAACCCTCTTCCTCAAAATCTTGCCAAGTATGTTTTTATTATACAGGTGTGTCTTTCACAAAACTGAAAGAAACATTTTATGGGAACACCCCTTGGTTACCAGGCACAACCCTCAATTTAATTAGGTAAATATTTGGGTCTTTCCTTGGTTACACTGATGAACACAGCCTAACAACATGTTCTAGGTCTCTATCAGGGAAGTTAAATGTCATTATTCAAGTTTAACAATACAAATTTAAATATATGTGGTTCAAATTCAGTTTCCAGTCACACATATTTCTGCACATAGGGCCGGCCTTTCACAGTTTTTAATATAAAAATAATAATAATATAATAATCCGGCATAAACTCAGTAAATGTAAGCCTCTTCAAGGCTTTAATCCTAATGGAATATATTAAGAATATGTATCCAGAATGATGTCACGCCGCTTCCAGGTGCTTCCAAACAGATTTGAGGCACATGCCCTCCTCTCCAGCCCGGAGACCTGAAGTGGGCAAAACTGAATCAAGTCAAGTCAAGGCAACTTTATTTATATGGCACATTTCATACGACAAGCGTCAACTCAATGAACATGACAAACATGAAATATCATTAAAGATAATAAGGTATTACAAATATAAAAACCATCAGGACATGATAAAAACAAACAAAATAAGAGGGTATATGATCATTATTTAAAAAGGAGGAGATAATAACAATGATAATACTAATTTCTTAAACAAATAGAAATACACTTAAAAACCAAACTAAAAGCTTGCGAAAGAAGATAGATTTTAGTTTGCTTTTAAAAGAGAACCGAGACTACGGTTACATGACGACTTTTCATTTGGAATGAAATAAATCTGAATGAAATCATTCAGAATTAAAGTCTTTCCAGGTAGTTTATATGAGAAATATTCATTCTGAATGAGGGTTTACACAGGAAATCAGTTTAATCCCCTTTATTCAGGTCTGCGCAAAGGTTTGGGGCAGGGAAGGTTTCTGATTGGATAGGGGGCAGGGCGGATGTTACGTGTTTACGTTTACTGGAAGAAAACACTGTAGTCCTCGCTCCAGATAACAAGATGCTTGACGACGCCGTTCTTAGTGCCTTTTTAAGGCTTGTTTTGCTTATATTCTTGAAGCAGCAGTACAACAACAACCTTGTTCTGCTAATGCTTCATCTTTTGAGGAGGAGAAGGGAGGTAGAAGGTCGAAGAAGGGAGATGGCCTTTCATTCCGAATGAAGGTGGAATTAAACTGTCCATGTAAACGTACTGAGTGTTGTAGCAGAGCGTAGTTCATATGGAAGGGGAGTTATGTGGTTCAACCTTTTAGTGCTGCATTCTGAATAAGCTGGAGTTTATTTAACTTCTGCTTTGTTAGTCCAGGTGTGGTGATCAAAGAGCCGTTTGGCCTACAAAACAAAATGACTGACAACAGAAAACTACAAGATGGCCGAATCAAAGCTGGCTTCAGATCAGGGGAGGTGTTTGTCTGACCGTGTGGTCAGGACAAAGACAAAGGAAAAGAAGCGGGAACTTTGAGATGCCTGTTTGGGTGTATTTCTGTTGAAAGCCTATTTGTTAATGAATCTATGTGAATGTGACGTGTGTTGCAAACGGTCTGGATTAGTGCAGAGATTGTTTAGTTGTGTGCAAGAATCTGTTTGTGAACAGTATTAGCAAACTAAACTCTTAGCTTTGGCGAAGCCAACTAATCAATGACCTAACTGCAAACAATCACAACAATAACTCAATGACAGCATTAAATCACATACAACAAGTTAAACAGTCTTGCTTAGCCTGTAAAGCTGTGATAAGCTATGCCCAGTTGTTACGTTACCGATCCTTGAGTGGATGGGAGAAAAAGTCACTTGGGGGTGTACTGCTGTTAGCCGGCAGAAGAAGGCTGGAAAGAGCTGTGGTTCCAGGTGCAGTCTTTGTTGTGTCCTTTGTTCCAAAGGTGGAACTCTGAGAAAGCTGGTCACTCGAGGTCTTTACAGAGTTAGACGCTGGGTGCTAACTCACTTGGTTCTCTTTAAAGCTAGTTGCTTGCAAATCTAACTTCTCTGGTTCAGGTTTGCCTCAGCCTTGAGCGTGGGCAAGTCGTGGTCCAGGAAAAAGGGAGTCTGTGAGCAATTGCCCCACCTTTGATGGTTCAGGGCAAGGAGCAAGGGCCTGAGCATCTGGGCTGCTCCAGGCCCAGCAGGAAAGAGGTGTGGGCTGCTCCACAGTTCCGGAGTAAGAGAGCAGGACTGTCTGAAGGGAGCAGACCTTCTACAGATGCCTGTGACATCAGAGTCACATGTCACTGTAAAAGTCCTGTCCAATCAAGTTGTGAGACTTGTGTCTCACTGAGGTGTGAGGTGAGACATCCTGGAGATGGATGTCAAATAGCTGTCTTTGTTTGGAGAACAAAGAGCATGCAGAGAAGGAAGCCTTTAGATGTCCAGTTTAGATTTTACCAAATGACAAATCATCTGTGGTCCTGTGAATCCCAACAACAGTAATCCAGCCTACTGTAAATAAGAGGGGACGCACCATTCACACATATAGGAGAAAGGACACAAAGACACAGAGTGAGATCCTAACATCATTGCTATTAGCCAAGACAGCTACACATCATGTTGTGGCAGAACGTTTGAGAGTGGAGAAATCTTTAATGATGATATAATGATCGCACAATGAATGACCCACTGGAAGGTAACGAGGTCAAAAGTTATCAAAGAATTGACCTGATCTGGGCTTGATCTCTAAGCCCCGCCCCTTTGTGATGGTCCGACAAGCTGTCAGAGTAAGCATGGAGCCCACACTGTAATTTCCTGCAGTCCCTGAAGAAATATGATCATATTTTTGTTAAAATGAAAGAGTGATTCCAGAGAGAAGCAGACAGAGGGGTCTACAGTCTGTGTTTGAAGGATATATCCAGGATGTCAAACTGACTCAGCAGCAGCAACAACAGGTTAAAAAGACAAAGATAGTTAGAAGCTAAAGCCGAACTATAGGCTACAGATCACAGTGTAAAAGTGAACCACCACATCACTGCTGATCGCCACACAAGACAATGAATATAAAAGGAAACTTTGCTGATAATGAACCAGCTGTGTGGCATCACAGTGTGTGCAGATGAACTGTGTTTTTGGCTACCTGGAGACAGACAGGAGCCCTGTATTCTAAGAGCAGAGAGCACGTGTTGGAATATCAGGTTAAGATGAGACAGATATAAAGAGGCACAGTCCAACAATGTTGTTCAGTCATTCTGGTGATGGCCTGTTTCACTTTTTTCTCTTTTTCTACTGGACATAAAACAATGTGATTTGTTATATTACAGGAATATTACTGGTAATATCAGAAAGTACCAGTGGTACATGGGTTCTTTTGTTAAACTTGCTGTCATTATTAAATCAAACTATTTCAAGTGACTCTTCTTTTTTATCAGTGATGTAAATGAATGATTGAATGTTAAGGCTCTGTACGACTTTATTCTGCATATTTCCTGCTGTCCATTAAAGACAACTTTGCACGTAAAGTTTGTTTTATTTCAAGCTCTACTACCCCACGTGTGTGTGGGTTGATTCATGTTGGGTTTTCCTGGGTCTGCACCTCTTCCTCAAAGTCCTGCCATGTCATTATTTTGCAGGTGTGTCTTTCACAGAACTGAAAGAAACAAAGATCTGACTTTAATTACATAGATATATCTATTTTGCTTGATCTAGTTCTTGTGGTTAAAATAAGCAGCAACCTCTATGGCTAAATGAAGCTATTGCAAAGTGCTATAAACTGCTGTGCTCCTAATTTCCTCCACATTTGGGCAGGATTTAGAGCTGTGGTGGAGCGGGTGCCTCGCAGACATCCTGTTACTCAAAGCAGTCCTGCCCTAATCATGTGTAACTATCATATCACAAACTGTGGATCTCTTACTCACTATTGCATCTTATACTCTGCAGTGAATTGGCTCACTTTATGAACACACCATCTCACTCACTGATATGTTTTTATTTGCAAAGCTAATCTTGGTTAAATTTCTTCCTACTCTCTTGAACATGAAACATGGAAGTTTGAATCTATGTTTGCAGGACTTTTTGCGTCTTGATATCTTTCTCAGTTCAGCTCTGAATTGGGAAAGAATTTACTTGTTTATGCATGGGTTTAGATGCAGTGGTTGCATTTGAGCCACTCCTGTGAACCTTAGTGTGTCTACACTGCCACCCACTGGCCAGGTGTTGTAAGTGCAACACAAATCTCTCAAAACCAAGATGGCCGACAGCATGCAGGAGATGTTGGGCAGCTCAAGAATATCTTGCCAATCCTTCGATGACAGGAGACCCTGGCAGGGAAATAAAATTTGGTAACATCAAGGAACATCTAAGGAGTAATGCAGATGTCAAAATTTTGATGAAAGTTTTGATTTTATGTTGGGAAGATATTGTGTCAATCATCTGTACACTAAACTGGACATCATGCATTACTGACTACAAACAACACTATCTGCAGCTTTGTGGTTCT
>NW_026079058.1:0-1104 GCF_006386435.1 Epinephelus moara | reverse complement strand
ACGGTTCGCCAGAAGCACAGCTCCAAGCCGAAGGCCACGGCTCACCACCAGCCTGTTCACATTTCCAACCGCTTTTCCCCACTCAGCGACACACCCGCTGAGGATAAAACTCTGGTTATTGGCAGCTGTATTCTGAGAAACGTGAAGTTAGCAACACCAGCGGCCATAGTCAAATGTATCCCTGGGGCCAGAGCAGGCGACACTGAATCAAATTTAAAACTGCTGGCCAAAGCTAAACGTAGATTCAGTAAGATTGTTATTCACGTCGGCGGCAATGACACCCGGTTACGCCAATCGGAGGTCACTAAAATTAATATTGCCTCGCTGTGTGAATATGTCGAAACGATGTCGGACTCCGTAGTTTTCTCTGGACCCCTCCCAAATCTGACCAGTGATGACATGTTTAGCCGCATGTCATCATTTAATCGCTGGCTGTCCAGGTGGTGTCTAGCAAACGATGTGGGTTTCGTTAATAATTGGCAAACTTTCTGGGGAAAACCTGGTCTTATTAGGAGAGACGGCATTCATCCCACTTTGGATGGAGCTGCTCTCATTTCTAGGAACCTGGCAAATTTTATTAGTAATTTAAATCCCTGACAACCCAGAGTTGAGACCAGGACTCGGAGACACAGTCCATACGCCTCTCTGAGCTTCTAGTTCAGTTACCCAGCCATAGTTTTCATAGTTTTATACAAACGGTGTCTGTTCCCCAACCACCTAAATTATTTAAATCTAAAATTAAACAAAGAGGAGTTGTGCATAACAACCTCATAAAAATTAAAACCTCTTCTGTGACAGAAAGACAAAACAGGAGAATTAAATGCGGACTGTTAAATATCAGGTCTCTATCGTCGAAAGCAGTGTTAGTAAACTAATTAATATCAGATAATCATATTGATTTACTCAGTCTCACTGAAACCTGACTGTGTCAAGATGAATATGTTAGTCTTAATGAGTCCACTCCTCCCAGTCATAATAATACCCACATTCCTCGAGGCAGCGGCCGAGGAGGGGGAGTTGCAGCCATTTTTAACTCTAGTGTGTTGATCAACCCTAAACCTAAACTAGATCATAATTCATTTGAAAGCCTTGTTCTTAGTCTTT
>NW_026079057.1:0-1369 GCF_006386435.1 Epinephelus moara | reverse complement strand
CTGGTGAAAGGAGGTTCCCACCCGATGACCCCACAGACATGCTAGTTATCACTGCTCATTGGTTTGTATAGTTAAGCCTTGCCATATTAGCTTATCATAGGGCTTAGGTTTTTCACTGAGTGTTGATCCTTTTTGAGAGCACAAACTTCTTCTGTTTATTTGAATTAAAGATGTATGAGCTTGCTGTGTCAGATTCAGATGAGGAGGGGGGTGAAAATCAAGATGTGGTGTTCACAGGTGTTGAAGAAGTGCTCTCCAGCAGCACCGACCCAGAGGGACAGTTTTCTCTACCCCCTCACTTGAGATGTCAGCGAACCCTGAGTCCAGATCAGTGTACAGAAGTGCAACTGGGAAGTGTTCTTCCCTCTGGACTGAGACCAGCCGTTCTACTGTGGCCTCTGAGCTTGTTGTTGAGGATATGTGTAAAAGAAAACTCATGGTGCCGACAACAACAAGATGGAACTCATTCCATGATGCTCTGTCCCGTATCACTGACATTCCCATCCCAGAGTTGAACTAATGATGATAAAAGTTTGCAATGAAAGTTTTAATCATAATTTTATTTTGAGACGTTTTGCATACTGTCAGTACTGTAGCCTTGGCTTTTTCTGTGAAGTGCTGTTTGGGCTGATTCTCACAACTTTGCCGTCGGCTTTGTTGTATTAAAGAGCATAAAAGAAAGATCTTGTGTATGTCCTCCGTATTAGAATAAGGATTTGTGCTGATCTGGGCATATATAAGGTTTAACTTTATATTGTTAATTGGCAATTGAGTTATGGTGCATCTCAAGTGATGTGACGGAGTAATCCAAAAGTAATGTAACTAGCAGTGTCACTAATTACTTTCAGCAATGATTAATTAAGTAAAGTAAGGCTTTACTTTTTAAAAAAAAAAGTGACTAGTAATGTGTAATGCATTACTTTTTTTGAGTAACTACCCCAATATATTATATCTTAATGACAAATCAAAATGGTACCACTTTACTTGAGGTCAAAGAATTTATTCATTACACTGCATATACTGGCGGCAGTAGCTCAGTCCATAGGGACTTGGGTTGGGAACTGGAGGGTTGGCTGTTCAAGTCCCTGTCCGGACCAAAAAAATATGGAGCGTGGACTGGTAGCTGGAGAGGTGCCAGAGAGAGTCTTTCACATACATATATTTTCTCTCTCACACACATACATTCTCCTTTCAAATACATATATTTTCACTCTTCTTTTACATACATATATTTTCACTCTCACATATACACTTTACTTTTCAACACATACACATGGCTGCGGTCGGAAAGTCTTTTTTGCTTCGCAAGGTTCCTAGCTGAGTGAAATGACCCAGAAGTATTTTAGTGGCCGCCATGATAAGAGCTGTT
>NW_026079056.1:0-1673 GCF_006386435.1 Epinephelus moara | reverse complement strand
TTATTTGGTGGTCACAGTAGTGGCATCACTAATAGGCCTAAAAGAAAAACAAGTGAGTGGCAGCACGTCGTCACCGCTTTAAATTGTGGCGATCTGTGGCAGAGGTGAAAAAGAAGTGGTCGGATCTGAAGGTGGAGGCCAAGAGGAGAGTGGTATGGCACCGTCAAAGCGTGTCTGCTACAGATGGGGGCAAGGGCACACCCGAGCACACACCGCTGCACACCAAAATAGCCTCCATCCTTGGGACGGCCAGCGTGTGTGGCATAGTGTCGGAGAAGGAAGGAGACAGATTTGGCAGAGACCACAGAGGAGACCGGTAAAATAGGGTCTACAGTTTTATCTGTTTATTAAATATTTCAACAGAGACTTGTTAAAAGGCAGTGGACTTATGTGTTGTGTCCTCAGTCACTCTAGAGATGGAAGCGGTGGGTGAGGAGGAGGTTCCGGGCACGGCGTGTCCTGGCACCGTGGCTGAAGGCTTGGCAGTATGGAGAACCAAAAATGACATAAGTATAAATAAATAAATAAATAAGTGTAGAAATAAAAGAATAAATAAATATATGTAGAAATAAATAAATGTAAAAATACAGAAATAGCCTTTTTTATTACTAAAATGCCCTTGGTTTTTCATTTATTCGTGTGTTTAATTATTTATTTATACATTTATTTATTTATTTATTTATTTATTCATACTTATGTCATTTTTGGTTCTCCATATGGCACCAGTGCGCCCAGCACCAGTGCGTCCCGAGTGCATGGCGCACCTGGAAGTGGCCAGGTCCTGACCGACACTGTCCCGCAAACGCAAAGGGACACCATCAGTGCAATAAATGAAGTCAGAGACGAACTCCAACAAATACGTAGGCCCTACAGTGATGAGTAGCATGTGTGATGTCATGTCTGAAATTGCCAGCTCCATGAAAGATCTTGTTAAAAAATGAAACATAATTGCTGTCTTTTTGCAAACGCCGCATGACACCTTCACGGAGCCTTGCTCCCTGTTGAAACTCATGTCAGGGAGGTAGTTGTGGGTCGGGGTCCTCATGGTGTTGGGGAGGGAGGCCAGGCGGGAGGGGAATGGCATCCCTAAGTGCCACGTTGTGCAGAACTCCACAAGCCCTAATAATTTTACACACCTTTGCAGGGTGATAGAGCAGTCTGCCCCCCAAGGCATCTAAACACCTCCACCGATTTTTGAGGAGGCCGATGGCTCGCTCCACAATAGACTCACAAGTCAGTCTTTAGACGCGAAGGCGGAGATCTCTGTCTGGTGGCGAGACTTTTGATTTCTTTTTACTCCATTACACGCCACTCAGCAACAGTTACTATACTAGATGTTTATCAGATAGTGCTGTCGCAAAATTTAAGGAAAATGATTACTCCGTTGTTAAATTCAATACCAAGTCCTTCAGTAACAGAGGTTTCCCGTACCGACTTTAACCTCTCCCGAATTGATCATTTTGTTGATAGCGTCGTAGGCTCGCTGCGAACAACACTCGACTCTGTAGCTCCTCTTAAAAAGAAGTTAACAAAGCAAAGAAAGTTTGCTCCTTGGTACAATTCTCAAACCCATAAGTTAAAAATTGGTGATTAGCCAAACTGGAAGAATCTCGTTTAATCTGGGCAGACAGTCTCAAAATTTATAAGAGGGGCCTCCGCAATGCCAGAGCAAA
>NW_026079055.1:0-1043 GCF_006386435.1 Epinephelus moara | reverse complement strand
CTTAATGGTCCCAGAGGCTTTTTTGTAGAGCACACTGAGCTGGACCTGTCTGTCAAATTTCAAGTCAATTAGACTTATGGTGTGAGGGGCGTGGCCTCCCAAAAAAGTCATTTGTAAGCCTTAATTACAGCGCCACCATGTGGCCGACTGGGCTCATATTTTAATAAAAGTTGATGCACATCATTTCCAATCATTGGGCCAAGTTTCAGGTTTCTGGCTCATTCCAGCTCACGGGAATTTGAGCTCAAGCGGCAGACAACAAAAAATAATAATAATACCTACCTTCGGGGTTAGAACCCTAATAATAATAATAATAATAATAAACCGGTATAATCTTAGAAGGGTTCTACCCCTTCGGGGTTAGAACCCTAATTAGTCGTTACCCTGTATGATTCATCACTTGACATGGTGCAGGCTGATGGCTTCACACACTTGGCATCGAATCTGGCAACCCGACTGCTGGAATTATTATTTGTAGTTGCGACTACGATGTAGACACACTAGATGGCGGTATTCTGCTCATTCTACATAATCAATCTTTAACTACATGTTGAAGTGTTTGAGCGACATCAAAGCGGTCAGCAATAGTAGAACTTCCCCCCCACCCTCTCAGTTCATTCATAAAAACGCCAGGTGAAGAACAGCTGATATTACCTGCTGACGTACCACCAACACCACGTGACTCCCATCTCCGTAAATGACCAATAATTTCATATGGCATGCAAAGAAACTAAACACCACAAAATACTACAATAACACTAGTTGGCACCTACATATAGTGAGCTGGCGCTTACAGAAAAAAATAACTCCCTTCATTCCCCTGTCAGGAGTTATTTTTTCAGTAATCACCGGCTCACTATACATTATCCCTTACTTAGCCTACTATAACCTCGATTACTTTATTGCACCAAACAATGCACTTATTAATGGAAAAATTGTCTCTTAATGTGTAAATATGTAAAGTAGGCTATTATTAAACGCAGTCAACTAGTGTAAACATAGACTCCTGTAGACAGACAGACAGACAGATAGATAGATAGATA
>NW_026079054.1:0-1389 GCF_006386435.1 Epinephelus moara | reverse complement strand
CAAGTCTTGCTGCAGGTGTTTTGCAGTCACTCAAAGGTTTTTGACCACTTGCCTCCTCAGGAATCTGGTGGCAGCTGCTGATAGTTTACTCTTTCTGCCACGTCCAGGTAGTGTAGCTGCTGTTCCTTTAACTTTGAACTTGCGAACTATGCTTCCAACTGTATCTCTAGGAACATTCAGAGCTTTTGCTATCTTTTTGTATCCTTTTCCTTGTTTGTGCAAGGCAATGATTTCTTCTCTGAACTTTTTGGCCAATTCTTTTGACTTAGCCATTTTTCTAACATGCAATCAAACGTCACTCTCAACAAAACCCTAGCCAGTCCAGGTATTTATGTGTTCTGTCTCAAGCACACCCGAACTAATGAAGCCCTTGATTAGTTGCACCAGGTGTGCTTGAAACAGGGGGTTGAATAATTGTGATTAGTTGCATCAGGTGTGCTCGAGACAGGGGGTTGAATAATTTTGAGACTGCAGTAGTGATTAAAAGTAGCATTTTGTGTTAAATTTGGATAAAAACCATGGTAATATTAGTTTTATTAAACTATTTCAACTGTTCTTGTCTACTTTGTTTATTGCAAACAGCTGAAAAATTGTACATTTTGCCAATAAGCCTAATATGCAATGGGGGTTGAATCATTTTGATTGCAACTGTAGGCATTGAGGACTGGCATAGGTAGAAGGTGACAAAGCTACCAATGGGTATGGACTAGTATAATTGAATCTGATAATACAGTTTCAGGTACAACATGTTCTGGTTACAATATTGTATATGCTGCTGTGAGGTCTCTTCTGCAGCCACAGAACACTGTTCAGTTGTTTCAGTAATTTAATGTAATGTTTAATGTTCATGTAAACGGGTTTAGGACGTTTTGACCGTCTTCTTTACTCGATGCTCCACTACTTGTTGAATGCCCCTCTGCCCTCTGATTATGGAGGAAGAGGTTCACATGGACGAATAATCTCCTATGTCTTTTATGTACTGATTCATGCTCTTATTTTACAGAAACAACATTAACTGAATCATAAACTGACTGCATCCTGTCCTGGGTTACATAACATATAATCAACAGAAAACTCTTCGAGCTAAGTGGACTCACTTCCTGAAATGTCTACGCAGTCGTGATAATTTCTGTTCTGTCTTACAGTTTTAATTAATTCAGAACTCTGTAGCTTTCTGCATGTTTTTTTGGAACCTTTTCTGCCATTTCATCAAACACATCTTTGTTACACTGTTACACAATCACTCTCTCTTTTAATAATTGAAAGAAAAAGACAGATAATAATCCAAATGAAATAAAACACAGTTGGTTTCAACACAGTATTCTGTAATCTGCAGTTAAAAAAATATTTCTAACAATCTCTACATACAGGAAAAAAGTAATGTCACAA
>NW_026079053.1:0-1008 GCF_006386435.1 Epinephelus moara | reverse complement strand
TGTGTACTGAGGGAGCTGTGTACTGAGGGAGCTGTGTACTTAGGGTTCTTGTACCTGCAGCAGAGAGATGACGATGAACACAATGGCCACGGTGTAAAGGTTCCCTGGTAACCAGTCCTCCAACGCAATGATGCAACCTTTAGTGTAGATATGATCGCTCCACTCTCTCTGTACAAGAACCAGGACAACTTCAAGTTAAAACGTTGACAACATTCATGTTCTCATAAACAGTTTAATGACATGTTTTCGTTAGAACATTAAAAAACATTAATCATGTTCTTGTTAAAAGGCTGGTGACATATTTCTGTTACTAACACTCATCAGATATGTTAAAGAACAGTCAGGCTACATTTAACTTCAGGTCATCTTCACTCTAACTCCTTCTTGTCTCTGTGATGTCATCATGATGTCACTGTGTTGTCACATTGAGAACACGTGTTCCACACCTCTGCAGTGTTTAATGATGACCCTTTAAAAACTACACTTCCTGGATTAGAACTCACTGTCTTACCTGTACCTGTAGAGACACACCCATACCAACATGCTGACAGGAAGTTACATTTAAAGAACAAGAAGTGACCTCACCTTCGGTCTGTTTCTGACATCGTAGCCACACTGAGTGTTGACCACCGAGTCCTGGAACAAACACAAACCGTTCTTTAGTGGAACACAAATAATGTCAATAAAACTTATTATGTTGTTATGTTGGTGCAGTAACCAATGATGTTTATTGATGAATATTGATCGGTGATAAACTCACAGCAGGATCAGTATTGCAGCAGGAGAATGGAACGCCACACTTCTCTCTGCTGCGATGGGTTCCATTACAGCTGAAGTAATTATTTAGATCCCAGTCATCCGGATCCTGAGCTCCACAGCAGTGGTTCTGTTAAAGAACAGATACTAAAGGGTTAAGTAAGGGTTCTTCTGTTCTACAGCAGTGGTTCTGTTAAAGAACAGGATACTAAAGGGTTAGTCATCAACGTGTCTCTTAGACCCCATCCCAAC
>NW_026079052.1:7633-9023 GCF_006386435.1 Epinephelus moara | reverse complement strand
CCACACCACTTCTATTCTTGTCCATAGCCTTGTCAACTCCCGCATCGACTCCTGCAATTCTCTCGTCTTTGGTCTCCCTCACAAGTCTCTCCATAAGTTTCAAATGGTCCAAAACTCCGCTGCTCGTATCATCACCAAATCCCCCTCATTCCACCACATCACGCCTGTACTCCACTTCACAGGCCTCCGGTTAAATTCAGGATTCAATTCAAAATTCTCTTACACATTCAAGGCCATCCATAACCCCATATTTGTCCGATCTCCTCCACATTATCACCTCCTCCCGCTCCCTCCAATCCTCCTCCTCCATCCACCTCTCTGTCCCCTCCGACCGCCTCAGCACCATAGGGAGTAGAGCTTTCTGCTGCTCTGCTCCTCAACTCTGGAACTCACTCCCCCCTGACAGCCACACTGTTTAAATCCAGACTCAAAACTCACCTGTTCAAATTAGCATACTGTCTTTGATTGCACTTTACATTTATTTCCTGAGTTTTTTCCCCTGTATTGTTTCTTCTGTGCTGTTGTCTCTCCTTGTTGTTATTTATTATTTTGTTTACTATTGTACAGTGACCTTAAGTGTTTTGAAAGGCACTTTTAAAATAAAATGTATTATTATTATTATTATTATTATTATTATTATTATTATAAACAATAAACTGTAAAGACAATAAAGCCTCCACAAAAATAGCAATTTAAGTCGTGTGTAATTTATCCTTTAGGGATTTATACTTAGGGATATATTCATATGGCTTTTTTTTATATTCATGGCTTCATATGAGCAGAGGAAATCTCCGCTCATTGCTAGGCTAATCTATACAATGTAAAATGCCATAGGCTTGTGCTAATAATGTTAGCATGTTATATTTGTCTCAAATACGTGTTTAGTATAGGACAGTTGTTTTGTCTGTGAGTCTTGTGAGTTGTAATGGAGCCAAAATATGTACTGTTACCTTTGTTAAATGTTGCTGTTGTCCCTGGTTTTTATTTGAGAAGAGGAAAAGATCGCCGGCCGCTAGGCTAATTTATACAATGAAAAATGCCGTAGGCTTGTGCTAATAATATTAGCATGTTGAATTTGTTTGGAAAATGTGTTTAGTGTAAGACAGTTGTTTTGTCAGTGAACCTTGTTAGTTGTAATGGAGCTGAATTATGTTAGGCTGACCAAACTTCCTCTTTTGCCCACACTTGTCCACTTTTCACGTCCCGTCCGGGGCGTCCGGGGCGTCCGGGGGGTTTTTATAAACTGATGATAATGTCCGGTTTTCCGTGTGTTTGTGTGTGTGTTAGAGTGCGGCACGGGCAGCATATTTCTGTCCGAACCCGAACCGAGCCCGACATTATTTAATGACCAAAGCACTGAGTTTGTGTCACACAGTGGTTACAGGCTATT
>NW_026079052.1:125-7437 GCF_006386435.1 Epinephelus moara | reverse complement strand
CACTCTAGTGTGTGTATGTGTCCCTATTGGGGCCTATCTGAATTTCTGTCTTTGAGAGATATTATTTTGTAATATAACTGAATTTTCTATCCATACATATAAATTTTAAATATATTAAAATTATAAGGCATCTTTGAGTAAACTGCGAGTATCATTTAAGTAGGTTATGTCGTGGCCGGCCGAGTGTCCTCTTTTTTGGAAATCAAAATATGGTCACCCTAAATTATGTACCATTACTTAATAACATTGGCATGTTGTATATGTGGGGGAAATGTGTCCAGATAAAGGCAAGTGTTTGTCTGTGAATACTGCAAGTTACAGTGAAGCCAATTTTTGTACTTGTTTTTTTTTTTTTTTTTTAAATTATCTCTATTAAGCCATGTTTAATGTGTGCTTTGGGTCTGTTTTGGGTCAACTAAACTTTACAGCACTTCATAGAAACCTCCACCACCGACTAGTGCTTTGGAGGTGTAACTGCAGAGTGACACAGACACACCACCGCACAAATATAAATGCTCACAACGGCATAGGCGACGTGCCTGTCGCACAACTGTAATTCCCGCTTTACTCTCCTCTCAGGCCCTTCACAGACCCACATACTGTACACACTGCCCTGGTCAGGAACTGCTAATTTTTTGCGTGTGGCTCTGGGTTATCCCTGGCTTATCCCCCTTTCAGTCTTTGTTCCTTCTGCTATCACCCTCAATTCCAAGCACCCTGTTTCCCAATCTGTCTCCCCCTCATTTTTTGCAACACTTTTGCAGTTTTTCTTTATTATCACTGCTAACAATAACCAATAGGCTTTTCCCATCAGCCCCTACAGCAGTGCCATAATGACACTTCCAACTGACCCTTTGCTAAGCCCCGCCCCTTTGTGATGGTCCGACAAGCTGTCGCAGTAAGCATGAAGCCCACACTGTAACTAACTGCACTCCCTGAAATATTATATTTTTGAAAAACTGAAACAGGGATTCCAGAGAGAAAAAGACAGAGGGGTCTACAGTCTGTGTTTAAAGGATATATCCAGGATGTCAAACTGACTCAGCAGCAACAATAGGTTAAAAAGACAAAGATAGTTAGAAGCAAAAGCCGAACTATAGGCTACAGATCACAGTGTAAAAGTGAACCACCACATCACTGCTGATCGCCACACAAGACAATAAATATAAAGAGAAACTTTGCTGATATTGAACCAGCTGTGTGGCATCACAGTGTGTGCAGATGAACCGTGTTTGGCTTCGCCCCCGTGCCGCTGCCAGCACCTGGACCTCCGCCGCCGGACAAGCAGGGATCTCCGGGGGAAGTCAAACAGCGCTCATCTGCGCACAATGCGATGACACACAGCTGGTTGAATATCAGCAAAGTTTCCCCGCTTCCCTTCACTGGTTCCTCTACAGCAGGGTCGGTCTTTTTTCCCCTGTTATAATCATTAACAAGCAAAAGCAGCATGTGCATCCATTCAGTAGGCTATATCTTCACTAGCTAGCTAACCCTACACTTTTCAGAGTTTTGAAACAGGGAAGAAACATATATCTTTTTCCAACCTCTCCAGGTAAGGAGTATCATTAATACACGACGTGCCCCAGGCACAACTTTTAGCTGCAAATCCACAAAACCAGCCTGAAAATGAAGGAAATCTGAAACGATTGCATTGAGTCAATGGAGCACGGGTGTGTTGTTGTCGGACCCTGGTCTGAGCTGGCCCGATGCTACGTTGTGATTGGCCAGTCCGCACCCGGGGGCGGGAGTTAGCAAAGGGTCAATTAGCTGCTCATTGGAAATTTTGATCACAGCGTATCAGAGAGATAGAGAGAATGTGTGTGTGTTTGTGTTTGTGTTTGTGTTTGTCACTCGTAGAATTAGTCTTATACATTGGTTTACAATGACAGTACAAGACATATTTCTCTCAGGTTTGAATGACATGAGGTAGACTGATGACATATTTATTGTGAAATTTATTTTAGAAATTGATTCTGTTTAAGACAATACAACTGTGTGGTTTGAGTTTCCCCTAGTGAGATAAAAGCTGGTGGCTTTTGCACTCAAACAAATAAAATTCTAGATGAAACACTGTACATGTATATATTGATGAGTTAAGTGTCTCAGGCCTTACGGAGATCCTTGTGTCGATGTTGGAACTTGCAGAGAAGTGAAGCAACCTTTGGCTGGGAGGAAGAGCTGCCTGAGAAGAGCAACTCATGGCAACATGTTCCTCATGAAGGTCATGTTTGTTGTGAACGTCAATTACAATGTGTCCAGACATTATATTTTCTGCTGACCCTTTATAATGAAGTCATTAAGCGAAGGCTTTGGTTTCAGAGTAGCAGGTTAGAACATTATACAGTAAGTACACTGACACCATGATAAATATTAAAACCAAAACATATATTTTGAATTTTTATCCTTATGATGTCCAAGTGTCATCAACAGACATAACGCACCAAACCTGAGGAGGATCTGAAAACTTGAACAAGATCAAAAGGAGATAAAGTGTCACTATTTAAAATTAAGCCTGACAAATAAATACATAAATCAGAGAGGACTTTGTATGCCTTTGCGCTGGTTATAGCTATGGCCAGAGGCATTGTGTTTTCGAGTTGTCCATCTGTCCATCCCTCCGTCCGTCCGTCCATCCGTCCGCCCCATCCTTGTGAATGCACTACCTCAAGAATGCCCTGAGGGAATTTCTCAAATTTGGCACAAATGTCCAGTTGGACTCAGGGATGAACTGATTAGGTTTTGGGGTCATAGGTCAAAGGTCAAGTTTTTTGTGACCTCATCTGTTTAATTCTTGTGAAAGTGATATTTAAAAAGCCCCTAGACAGATGGAATATGAACTGGGGGGTCAAAAGTCAAGGTCACCATGACCTTGTATCCATCACATTCTTGTAAACAGAATATCTCAAGAACACTTTGACACTCCTTAACACAGACATTAAACAACTGTTTTCAGAGGTTGAGTAGTATACCTCGTGATGAGTAAACATTTGGTTGATATGCAGAATATAAATCAAACGCAACACAGATTTTGACATTAATCATTCACCTCCAAAACGCCTCAAGAAAATTTCCACCCTGACAGGGATCAGAAGTCCTAGAAATATTTAGGAATATACTTACCAAGAAAAAAAAGTCAACGTTGGCAGAGATAAATTAGGGTCCCTCTCACAACAATAATTAACTATGACATTTACATTGACTCTGTAATAATGAACATTTTCCCACAATATCGGTCACTATTTCTATTTCCTGTAGAAATTCCCTCAAAACAATTATCCAAATTGAATAAAATAAATTCCAAATTTGTCTGGGAGGAGAAAAAAAAACAATCCCAAAATCGCACTAAAAACTCTAAAAGTCCCAAGGGAGGAAGGAGAAATGGCTCTACCTCAGGATTACTGTTATGCAGCCAAGATTAAACCCTTAATTAATTTGTGTATCCCAACATTTCACAATTTTAGACTCTTCATTATGAATGATTACCCAATGCATGCAGTATTGGCCCACCAAAATTTGGGAAGATTTATAGATAATATACAGAATCCATGGATTAAAGTCCAGTCAAAATTCAGATATATAAAAAGTAGAGTATAAGCTAGATCACAAATTACAAATAATTTAATGGTTCAGTTTATGACTCCGGATTCAAAGCTTATAAATTAGATCATTGATTAAAATCTAGGATGTCAGAAAAAATAACAACATTCTATCCCCTTACAGAAATGGAACAACTTGAAGACTTTGAAACCTAAGGAAAGAATATCATCTCGAAAAATCTGATTTTAATAGATATCTGAAATTACGCAATCATTTTGAACCTGTTATTAGACATTTAACAGACTCTGATGATCCAGTACTGAGAATATTTTAAAGCCTGCCAAAATGTTCAATCCTGGCCTCTAGTTTCCTGGCGCGGCGCAGGGTGGTGAACCCCGCGCAGAGCTAGTTTCGAGCAGCGCAACCCGAGGCGCGCTCAGTTTAGTAGTTTGGCAGACCTAGGTGCACTGAGATGGGTGTGGCGGCGCAGCAGGGGGAGGTGTCGACAGATCCAGCTTGGCGTAGTGACAGAGTCGTGCCAAAAGGCTTCGCCGAAGGTGCGCTAAAAGCTCGCCAGCTGAAACCAGGTCTGCTGTCAGCGCAGGCGGAGCGGAAGTTTGGCTGACTGGCGGACAGTGCGCACACGTCACCAAAACCTCACAGGCAGGTCTCTAGAATGTCAGGGACATTATCGATGCAATAAATACCCACAAAAACCACTATTCAATGCAACTATCTGCAATCAGCACATAAATGTATCTCTATATCGACTGTCCCGTCACATCTGATGTCAGATCAAAGGGGATTGGCACCGTTTGGCACGTTTGGCACGCGTAATGGAAACCCAACCTGATTTGATTAACACAGCTGCAAACTAATGAGTTCACATCCCTCTCAGCCAACCACAAACAGCCACAGCATCAGATAGGGAGTATATATTCAGCATCTGTCATCTTAGAAAAGTCAAAAGAAAAGAAACAGAGTGAGACTGCGAGAGAGAAAGAGAGAGCGCGCGCGCACGAGAGAAACGCAACATTGATTTACAATTGTGGTGACCTCCTCCCAGGCTACCTTTGCATCATCAGCCCGTGGAGGTCTGCTCGCAGTTCCGTATATTCGGACACTGTGAGCTTGGACCTCCCGGACCAAAACATCAGTTTCCTCCTGGGAGAAGTTTGGCCGTCTGACGCTGCTGCTCTCTTCTGCCATGGCGAATTGAGTAAACTCTCATTACGCCTTCGCGCGGCGCATTTAAGGGCGAGGAGAGGGGCTCATTTGATTGGTGTGATGTGTGTAAAACCCACTCCACACCTTCTCTCCTCCCTCTTTCTAACTTGCGCAGGTAGGAGGGACAGAGGTGGGAAAGAGGACTAGCTGCTCCAGTGCGCACGGTGTGCCAAACTTGCAAAATCCGCCTGGCCACACCCAGTTGGCGAAGCGCAGGTGCACTGCGCCTCTGCCTCGCCCGGTCTGCGAAACTAGAGGCCACAGTCGCTAAACTTTGTAAAGGCCTTATGATAAAAACAAAAACAAAGCAAAAAAAAACCCAATAGACTACATTAATGACAAATGAAAAAGTGAAGGAACATGACTAATCATAATAGTATATGACAGCATATGTATATTTAATGTATATATTAATATATGATAGTATGTGTGTAAAAATATTGATGTGCATAATAATAGTAGAAATATGACTAATAATAATAGTAGCGGTGAGCATCAGGCAGGACCACAGCAGCAGGCGCAGTCCTGCAACTCCGATATACTGTATGGGAACCTGCAAGAGAAAAAAGCACAAAAGCTCTGGGTTAGTAACATGGATTAACGTGACATGACTGTGGTCAGATAAAAAGAGAGGAAAGGAGAAAGGAGCTGAGTGTATCATAGGAATTTATGTTGTTATAATGTTGTTTTATTCTAAGAAACCTCATTGATTTCTATTCTGTTTTTTCTCAAGTCTCTGCCTGACCTATTTTCCATTGCTCTAATGCGATCACTTAATCTCTCCCAAAATGTACAAAGTTCTTCAATTTTGAAAAAAATCTGTCAACAGTGTGGGGATAATATAGCTGCTTCTGTCCCAATGTGTCTTTTGTAATGTAAACTGATGCCCCAAAAGAAAGAATAATTTTTAAAAATCATAATCACATTCGGCCCAGAGATCTCATTTGGAATCAGTTCTATCCAGTTTTGTGTTGTGTAACAGTCTAAAGTTTTTGACTCCAAAGAGTTACGTGTTCAGTGGGTCTTCATCATGCTTCATTTGCAGATATCAGTCATTCTAAATATTTTCATTATTAATTTTTTTAATGCCTCATAATGCTTGTAATCCATTACATTGCACAGTGCCAATGATCTTAGCCAAGTGTTCACAGATAGACAACAGCTTTTCTCAGTACTGGACTTGCTGGACAATAAATATTTGGACACTGAGGGTGATACAGGCCCATTGCACAGTGAGGAGGACTTTGAACTCTTCGTTCTCCCACACTGAGCTTTAGAGGCCGAATCAGAGGGGAGAGGACTGGCCGCCACACATGGCTGAATACACCCATGTAAACACTGACTCTCCTGTGTGTCGCCTTAGTATTTTCACCCTCATAATACAAAATTTTGTCTTAGGCCCACCAGACACAAGACACATCATATTAAAAAGCATATTATGTAGTTGATATATTGAAACTTTACATTTCAATAGTGCTGTGGTCAACATGTGGTCAGGTTTAGGCACAAAAACCACTTGGTTATAGTTAGGAAAAGATCATGTTTTGCCCACCGTTTGGGGGACATAATCTTGGCAGAAAAAGCAGTGGTGTCTTGACAAAAAACAATTTCTTTTTGTGGTACTATCCCTGCTGATAGGTTGCTACACAACACGCATGTTTGGTGCCTACAAAGCTGATTAAAAATACATCGATGCCCATGGTTGTAGCCTAAAAAACTGATGGAAACACAGCAAGGACTCCCTAAAACACAACTGGATTTGTTGTTTTTGGCCACAAACAGTCGTCTACAGCTTGGCACCTGTCTCACCTAAAAATATAGTTATCGTCTTCTGCCGGTCCCTGGCAGCCCCCATGCCAGGCTGCCTTTAGCCAGGCAAGGCAGTGCACAGAGCTTCAGAGAGCCGGTGATGAGGGCAACCAAGTAGGCAGCCACTAGTCCTGCACGATTAATCTAATCGCAATCGCAATCGCGATGTCAGGCTGTGCGATTACATAACCGCATAAAAGGCTGCGATTTGCGATTTAATGTAGGCTAAATAAATGTTAACGTGTGTGCCTGTGAACGTGACTGCCTCTCCTGTAGTGTGTTGAGTTTGTTGACATCACTCCCACAAGCTATCCTGGTGCGTGCAGCCGGCGTGCAGCAGTGACCAACACAGACGCTGAAAAAGAGCATGAGCTCGACCATGAACAGGCTGAGTTGGTGGCGAAAAAAACGTCTGTTACATGGCGATACTTTGGATTCAGGTACGGCAACGTTGAACAGAAAGACGTGCTGTGTAAGTGTAAAAGTTAAAGTCGCCATGTCCCGCGGCAACACGACCAATCTATATCAGCACTTGAGACGGGACGTGGCGACTTTTAAACTTTTACACAGCACGTCTTTCTGTCCAACGTCGCCGTACCTGAAAGACGTGCTGTGTAAAAGTTTAAAAGTTAAAGTTGCAACACTTGAGACAACACAGCACAGGGAAAAGTAGGAAGAGTGCATGTGAGAGAAAGCCGAGCCGTGTAATGTTAAAGACAAAGAGACAACTGAAAGCCGC